>NC_056737.1:1839797241-1839909741 GCF_019279795.1 Protopterus annectens | reverse complement strand
TAATTTCAACAGTGACAGGGACAAAGCAAGGACAAATCAGGGACAATCACGGACACTTTTACAACATTAGCACTATTAACTTGAAACGTGTTGACAGATTCAGAGCATATGTATTAATACTTATTTTCTGAAGTTAAAAGTGTCTATTACTCTTAATTATTGTCATTATTCATTCAAGTGTCACTCAACACCTTTCCTCTGAAGGTCACTGGTTTTAGGGGGGATTAAGAGGCTGGCCAGTTATTGTGCGAATGCTCTGACCATTGGTAGGGTTGGCACATTTTCATATGCCCAGGATGGGATATATTCGGGATACACCAGATTGTTCAGGCCAACACATACCCACGGTCAGTACAGGGTTTAGAACTTTAATTATTTTCCTAGATGAGAGTTTATTCTTGTAGCAGTTTAGTTACTTATTCTGTTTCTTGTAAGATTTACGTATTTTACATACAGAAATAATTGTTTTAGGCAACTGTTACATGAAATATGGTACATAGTTATTTCCTACAATCACAGGACATTTGCCATTGTATCATTCTTGGTCAGGACACACCTACCCAAACAGGGACTGTCCCTCACAAAGTGAGACAGGAGGTACCCTGCTTAAGTCAGCGCCTTAATCACCCTATATCCAACTGCCACTATGCGAATGTGTAAAGTATATTTTCTCGATAATTCATGTGGGGAGCCGTGCATCACAGTCAGGTGTTTAATCCTGAGTAGTAGGTTCTGCATGACCGGCTGGAGGCTGAGTAGTCTCGTGAACCACTACTGCACATACAACTTGTGTCCAGATGTCTACAGGACTGGACATCGTGTCGTGATACCAAGTTTGATGTTTACACAGGATACTTGTCCCAGGATATCCAAAAATTGAACAAGCCAATAATTCGATTTTTTTGGATTTAAAAAATGTGATAGGGTTTTACATGCAAGGGATACATAGTTTGCAATCCTGACACTGCCTAGGGTGACACTGCCTACTAGATATGAGTAGTGGTCACTATGTGCAGATATGGCTGCACCAAGTTAGCAGCCCGAGTATGGCTAGATTTGGTGGACGTTCAGGAATGGGGGGGGGGGGGGGTTGTGTGCTGTAGAGGAGATGATGGTTATTCAATTATGCATCCAGGTGTGTTACAACTGGATGGCTCAGTTCCGTCCAGACCACTATGTGGGTATGTGCCGGTGACGTTTCTGTACATGTGTATCACACATTTTAATATTCATATGTTTGTGTGATTGTGTTCTACAGTATGGCCTGTCAGGTTGTATTGTGGATGTTTATGTTTGTTCTTTGTGTTTCTTTCTGATTCACCCACTAACTCCCTCATACACCTCCAGTTCACCTATCGTGCATCCAACACAGTCTCCCCTTTGCGGATTATTACATTACCCGTCCCCCCACACCCATATTCCACACACTCCATCCATCCCTTCTCTGGTTGATGGCCCATGGCACGGTCAAGGGAACACATTGCATACACTACATATCTCTGGTACCTGTATGGTTGTGAGGACTACCTTAGCATTTTTCACCTTCCACATGCTGTACATCATGCACATAGGTACACGCAAATACTTATCTTTCATGACACGGTAGGTAGACCCGGGTAATACCCGTTCATCTTTGACCCATCCGGACAAGGACGGCTTGGACCGCAAATGGGCAGATTTTGGCCGAATGCTCTGACCATTGGTAGGGTTGCCACCTTTTCATATGGCCAGGATGGGATATATTACGGACACACATCAGATTTTAGAGGCCAACACATACCCACGGTCAGTACAACAGATAGTACTTTTGTTTTATGCCTAAATGTAAGCTTATTGTTGTAGCAGTTTAGATGCTTCTTCTGTTTTGTTTACTTGCTTATTCTATTTCTTGTAACATGTAGGTATGTTACATATGGAAATAACTATTGTATGTGACTATTACCTGAGATGCGGGACATAATTATGTCATACGGTCACACGATATTTTACATTTATAATGGTTTTGGCATGGACACAACTGCCCAGATGGGCACAGCCTCTCACAATGTGGGACAGATGGTAACCCTGACCACTGGGCTAGACTTAGCTATTGGCGGCGCGCTAACACGATGCGTTTCGCTTCCACTTGGTATAACTATCAACACTGCATTAGAATACGGGCACGGGGTTTTAAATGTCATTTGTTCGAGGGATGGAGACTCAATATTCGGCTACGTGCATTTGTGTTTGCTTCTTATTTTTGTTCGCAAGAACTGTCTTGCATGATTTGCATACGTTTCAGTATCCACAGACACTGACAGGTGTGATTACTATTGCAGGCAGGCTGTAATATTCAGCATTTTAGGTTGCACGTAAACAGCCATGTCCATGCCTCCTTGCGGTGCTTCGACACGCCCCATGCACTCGCGCACGTTTCCTATGCACGTGGATGTGGCGGCAGCACGCCTTCATTAATATGCATATGGCGCTACTGCTCCATCTGCACGCCGCACGGTTGGCGCAAGCCTAACGCCGGCCTTGCGCCGAGCTTCATGAATCCCGGGGCAAGTCAAAGGTTTTCTTACTTCACAGGTAAAAAGCTCCAAGAATATCTCTTTAATCACTGATGTGAAGCAAAAACATTTATAAAAAGACTGCAATGTAAAGTGCATGCACACAGGCTATCATGGACACTGTCATATGACATAAAGAGCCACAAAAACACTATCTGCTGCAAACTAGGAACCCACAATCAATATTACAATGTGACTGTAGCTAAAAGATCCTGGATTTGACTTTGACATTGGAAGGCTCCACTCAAGTCACTTGCAATATGCATCATCACATGGAAGAAATGATGCTGTCTTGCCCACTTCAAGATATGAATCTCTTACTTGCACAGGAAGTAAGAGCAAATGCCTACACTACTTGTTTAGATGCCACATCATTACCCTACTCTCTGATCTTAGCAGCAATGGGATGGCTTTCAGGAAAGACTCCAAAGATTGCAATATCAAACGTACACGCAAAACTTCAAGGAGACTTATAGGAAGAAGCTCCTCCAAAACTTCTGAACCAATGCTGAATCCAAATAGGCTCCACAACCTTTCACTACTGAATAAAATGTCAGACATTTTTATAGAAGGGGAGGAGCCGATAAAATCAGCCTTCACAGGGCCACATGCTGTGCCAAGAAATGTCTGCAACAGTCTAAAACTAGAAAACTGTAAATATTGAAAACTATGCAGACAGTGTGACAGCAATGCAAATTCCACATATGAAGGTAGGCAAAGGTACACAACTGTTGTGACAAGTCCCACTGAACATTATAGAACACAGGTTAGGGTCCAATGGCTTGAAAAACTCAGCATGCCAATTTCAGTCTCTGAGCTCTCTAAAATAGAAAGCAGGCTCAGTATTGGACTGGGTCTGACACAGCTTCAAACAAAGTAACAGCTGAACACAGAAGGCTGTAAACCGCATATGCCACTCTCCAAAAAAAGATGATGTAGCTGTATCATAAAAAAACACTTTAACTGAATAGTAAAAAATGAAAGAAACAAATAAAAGTTAAGCGCTTTTCGTCCCACCTAGTTGTGGGACTTTTCTTCAGACAAAGAACCTTACAACAATTACAGTATATATCCTGCTGGAGTGGTGCCGCAATTACAAACACCACAGCTGATCTTGATACTAATTGAGTGTTAAGTAGTTTAAACTAACAGAAAAAAATGTGTTTACCATGAAAGGTAAAACCTAATGCTTGTCTGACATCAACAGGACAAGTCAGAACCATTTAAATGGTGTACATTTTAAAATGTTAAGAACTTTTTGAAGCATATATATTATACAAGTCCAACTACCTACTAGCCAAATACCACAGACTAGCCCACATTAAATTCTATAACCAAAAAACTAGAATATTATTTGACTACTTATGGAAACCTCTACAACCTAAACACTCAACACTCCCCCACTCACTATTGGATGGAGACATTCATCCAAACCCTAGCCCACACCATACCCAGACTATAGGAAACTACAACAATAATTCAACTAGGCCTGCTCTACCTAACAAATCTACCAATTCGCTCACTATAGCCCATCTCAACATACGTAGTATTTGCAACAAAATTTCTCAAGTCCATGCCCTGCTAGATGTCAACCAATTTGACGTCCTCTGCCTATCAGAAACATGGCTAAAACCTAGCATTAAAGACAACGAAATCTCCCCACCTGGGTATGACATCATTAGACTTGACTGCTCAATAAAAAAGGGGGGAGGTGTAGCAATTCTCTATAAAACCCAGCTACAAATCAGTACTATAAATCTGAACCTTCCCACAGTCAACAGTGCCAAAATAATTTGCTCTAAACTTCAAGTCAACAAAAGAAAAGCCATATACATAATTTGTACGCATCTTCCCCCAGGAAATAACATTTATGCTCTTGAGAATATCCTCAGTTGGCTCTCCACTAATCTCCCACAAGAAACATTAATCTTAGATGACCTAAATATTAATTGGAATTCTTGTAACAACTCAAACCCCACCTCCCACATAAACCTACATGGCTTCTCACAACTAATTACCTGCCCTACCAGAACTAATAAAAGCAATAACAAGGATACCACTTTAGACTGGATACTTACTAACACCCCCCAACAAACCTATAAAACTGGCTCCCTTCCAGACGATCTAAGTGACCACTCTTTAACATATATTATCAGGCATAAAACCAATCTAATTTTTCCAAACACAGTCAGAACATTACGTTCTAAAAAGCAATTTAACTCAGAATCCTTTCTGACAGAACTGAGACAATGTAACTGGTCTCCTCTAAAATTTCTTCCTCTCAATAATGCAGTACAGTACTTCAATATCACATTTTTTGCTATTCTTGACCAGCACGCACCAATACGTACTATCAGAACCAAAGCCAAACCAGGCCCCTGGCTGACCAACAATACTAGACAAAAAATCACTATCAGAAACAAATCCTGGGCAAAATGGCGTAACACTAAGAACCTGGCTGACCGTCAAATCTTTAGAGAATGTAGAAATAGTACAAAAAAAGCCATCCTGACAGACAAAAAGAACTACTACCTTCATCTACAACAAGCATCCAACAAGGAACCTAAAAAATTCTGGACCAGCATTAATAATCTTCTATCCCCAGGGCAATCTATAACACCTGACCCACAAGACTCTAACCCAGACAATCCTACACAAACAGCTAACGCTTTCAACTCTTTCTTCACAAATAATATTCAAACTCTTGCTAGTCACCTATCTCCTGATACCTCTAAGCTACTTCCATCTTTTGCTAATCCACCCCCCACATTTCATCTACTACCTATTCCTACTTCCTTGATCTCATCCTTACTCCAAAAACTTAAACCTACCACCCCCTCCGCAGACAAACTTCCTGCTGAATTCCTGCAAATAGGAGCTAAAGCCATTGCCTATCCCATTTCTATTTTGATAAATAAATCTACTAATGAAGGAACTATCCCTTCAATCTGGAAGATATCTCACATCATCCCACTACACAAAGGGGGAAACTCTAGGGACTTCTCGAACTATCGTCCTATAGCACTATTATCCCCCATTGCTAAAATTATGGAAAAATGTATCCATAAACAACTG
Source organism: Protopterus annectens (assembly GCF_019279795.1). NCBI lineage: Eukaryota > Metazoa > Chordata > Ceratodontiformes > Protopteridae > Protopterus > Protopterus annectens. The sequence goes on along the minus strand of NC_056737.1, from coordinate 1,839,904,114 downwards.
CTAAACCACCTTCTACAAAACAACCTACTAGCCAATTGTCAGCATGGTTTTAGACCTTCCCACAGTACCACCACTGCACTGCTCTCATTTACAAACTCCATCAACTTTAATCACAATGAAAATAGTCTTTCATCTGCACTCTTCATCGACTTATCTAAAGCCTTTGACATGGTGAGCCACCAACTACTTCTGCACATTCTGACTTCTCTCTCACTTGATACTCCTGCCATAACTTGGTTTAAATCTTACCTTGAAAACTGACAGCAGGCAGTACTTTGGAAAAATTCACTATCTGATCATCTTTCCATCTCTCTTGGGGTGCCACAAGGCTCCATCTTAGGCCCACTTCTTTTTTCCATCTTTATCAACGACCTGCAATTAGCTATCCCAAATACTATCTGTATTCAATATGCAGATGATTCTACCATTATCTGTACATCTACCTCTCAAACAGAACTCCAGTCTCTTACCCAAAAAGCCTTTAACACTGTAGAACAATGGTTCTCACATCGCTGCCTACTACTTAACCCCAAGAAAACTAAACTGCTTCTCTTCACACCAACCCGAAGGCACATCCCCTTACACTTCACTATCACATCCAATGACAGTACTATCATTTCTCCTGATGCTACCACAAAATTACTAGGAATAACAATAGACAACAATCTAAACCTTGACAATCATATCAACACTACTATAAAATCAGTGAACAAAAAAATAGGAACCCTCTACAGAATCAAACCCTTTCTTACTCCACTTGCAAGAACTGCGTTAGCCAGAATTCACCTAATCTCTACTTTACTCTATGCTTCCCCCATATATACCAATCTATCAAAGAAAAACCTCAATAAGCTAGTAATATCTTACAATAATATTGCTAGATTTGTTACAGGAGCCCCTTTTAGAACACATCACTGTCTGAACCTAAAACAACTAAGTTGGCTAGAACTTCCTAATCAGCTCAAACTTCAACAACTCATAATAGCCCACAAAACCCTGCACCAACCCACCAAAACTCCAATACTCTCTTGCCACATCACACCTTATTATAATCAGAAACAACTACGCTCTTCAAACAAACTATTGATCAAAACCACTATACCTAATACCTCTGCAGGTGACTGCCTGTTCTCAAACTCTGTTGGAGAAATATGGAATAAACTACCCTCAGATATCTCATCTCTGACTTCTCTCCCACTTTTTAAAAGGAATCTAAAACTGTATCTCAATACAAAATGGCTATGCCCCTGTAGTAACCCAGACTAATACTATTTCTTTTCTTGTCTTCTGCCATTTTGTTCCCTACTACACCCTATAACTCAACAGGCACTGCCTGTTCTCCAACTTTGGTGGAAAATATGGTATAATCAACCCTCAGATATCTGATCCCAGACCTCTCCCCCACTTTTTAGACCCATCTACACAGTACCTCAATAAAAAGGCTATGTCCTAATAACTCTGCAGGTGACTGCCTGTTCTCAAACTCTGTTGGAAAAATAACGAGACTTACTCTGTTCTCCTTTTTTCTTTACTTTCCTTCTTCCCTAATTTTTTTTCCTCTCTACACCCCTTTCAGCTTTTCTTTACCTCTCCTTACACTTCAGCATTCCTCTTATAAAATTCATGTATTGATTTTTTGTATTGTAATGATTTTTGTGAAGCACATCATGTAGGTTGTAGTTTATGTATTTTTTGGTTCCAAGATTGTAACATGCAATTTCCTGATTTAAAAAAAAAAAAAAAAAAAAAAAAAAAAATTATACACTAGTTGTTTACTGTTAGTTTTATACTTGTTATTACTTCTTTTGTAACACCTTCTGAAACCATGTAATACTCATTGGAGCTCTTCTCCCCAGGCATCTACTGAAAATGGACATGTATCCAGTTAGACTAGCCCGGTCAACAAATGTAAAATAAATAATATATATATATATATATATATATATATATATATATATATATATATATATATATACATACATATACACACACACACATGACAATAATGGGTCTATAATAATAAAATGCGAATCCAATAAATACATATAAAATATAAAATACAAATATTTACAATAAGCAAAATCCTGTTTAACAATCAATAGCTTACTATACCTAGTATATAAAAAACTCATGAATCTAGCATGCATATGTCAGTCTAAAGGTGCAGTGTATTTAGCCCAGTGTCAACAATGCCCAGCATTTTATTTTGGGAAAACTGACAGAAAACTTTGTGAACGTGTCTATGAACACTTATATGCTATTAGGAAAAATAGACCAGAAAATGCATTAGCAAAACATACAATGGAAAATCCGAATCTCAAATTTTTGTTTAGAGCAGTTGATTGTGTTCTCCCAGATGGTAGGGGTGGACCACACCATGTACAATTAGAGGTATTGGAATTATACTGGCAGATCCGTTGTAATGCTAGTGTTATTCCCAGACTCAACGAAATATGCTCCCTCTATCCAATATTGAAGCTAAGAAGTTTGTGCAGATGAGGATATAACTATACATATATTTCATCTGGATTAATTTAATGTAGTTATATTCACATATTGACACATTTACACTTTTTCTTATTATAATTCATATACATATATTTTTTTGTATGTACAGAATAGACCTCTCTCTATCTTTATTGTGTTTGTGATTCGGGTATTGGTCATTGTTTCAAAATGACAACATCGAACTGTTTTATATACAGATATGTTCTGCATCAATCTGGTTTTCTATGATGTCATTTGGGACATTTTCATCCCCCCACCTTTTTTTACATACATTATGTATATCGATTTATCGGTTTCATATGTATTTAGATATACTAGTTCTTGTTTGTTTGATATGGTCTTCACCCATTGTAAATATATGTTGTTTAGATGTACTTATTGGATTAGCTATTTCCACTACTACAGATTCACTGCCATCAACGTATACAAGGTACACCCCACGCCATAGTTTTTAATCTTGTGAATATTTGTCTAAATATTTACTCTATTATAATGGCTTTGATTCACGTTAAACTAGTACTAGGTTTGACTATCTTAATGGTAACATGGTTTTTCATTGGGTTAACTATTTCATGTTAACCAGCATTAAAATTAGCAGTGGCATTCGAATTGTGTTTTTTGCCTTTTTCCTTCCCTTTTACACGTATCATGCACGCTAGATTCATGAGTTTTTTATATACTAGGTATAGTAAGCTATTGTTTGTTAAACAGGATTTTGCTTATTGTAAATATTTGTATTTTATATATATTTATTGGATTTGCATTTTATTATTATAGACCCATTAATGTCATGTATATATATATATATATATATATATATATATATATATATATATATATATATATCTATATCTATATCTATATGTATGCTTCAAAAAGTTTTTAACATTTTAAAATGTACACCATTTAAATGGTTCTGACTTGTCCTGTTGATGTCAGACAAGCATTAGGTTTTACCTTTCATGGTAAACACAGTTTTTTCTGTTAGTTTAAACTACTTAACACTCAATTGGTATCAAGATCAGCTGTGGTGTTTGTAATTGCGGCACCACTCCAGTAGGATATATACTGTAGTTGTTGTAAGGTTCTTTGTCTGAAGAAGTCCAACAACTAGGTGGGACGAAAAGCACTTAACTTTTACTTGTTTCTTTCATTTTTACTATTCAATTAAAGTGTTTTTTTACGATACAGCTACATCGTCTTTTTTGGAGAGTGGCATATGGGGTTTACAGCCTTCTGTGTTCATCTGTTACATTGTTTGTTGTTTTTTCGAGTTTACAGCTTCAAGCAAACACACAAGCTGCACTGGGTGTAGGGGAAAACTCTCCAATTTGGCGGTGACCCAGAATCACTGAAATCATAAGAAATTAGAAGTTATGTACTCACCATAACGCTCCATCTGAGTAGGTGTATTCATTTGTCTGCAACCTGTGGGTTATGGATCCGATATCGGATCCGAACCGGCATGGTTTTCCAGCTATGGATCCAAGCTCTCAGCTCCTCCCCTCACCCATAATGCCCTGCTCTACCCTCATGACCTCAGATCGAGTTTGCCAAAGCAACAACACCCTGAAAAGGGTAACATAGAATATGCAGGAAACTGAAAGGCCAGGGGGATAGGAGGGCGGGATGGTTGCAGACAAATGAATACACCTACTCAGATGGAGCGTTATGGTGAGTACATAACTTCTAAATCTGAAGTAGGATATTCATTTGTCTGCAACCTGTGGGACAGAGTCCCCAGCTACCTGAATCTTGGGCGGCCATCATGGAAGGATATTCCGGAGCACCGCGGAGCCAAAGGATGCTCTACCCCTAGATGCAAGATCCAACTTATAGTGGGAAATAAAAGTATGAGATGAAGCCCACGTGGCTGCTGCACAAATATCATCTAGAGGAATCCTAGCCTTGAAGGCTGCCGAGGTAGATACTGACCGGGTTGAATGGGCATGAACAACCTCCGGTGCGGGCCTTCCTGACGCTTGATAAGCCAATAAGATGCACTGTGAAATCCAGCGGGACAGAGAAACTTTAGAAATTGGCTTGCCCAAATTGAATTTTGCAAAGGAAATAAACAACTGGTCGGATTGCCTATGACCAGCCGTCCTGTTCAGATAAAATCTAAGTTGCCTGTGAACATCTAATGAATGTAGCTTATATTCACCTTTGTTTTCATATTTAGGGAAGAAAACAGGGAGGTTAATGGACTGATTGATGTTTGCTTCAGAAGCGACTTTAGGAAGAAAGGACGGGTTGGTCCTGAGGTAGACACGGTCCGGATGAAATACCAAGTAAGGAGGTTTAGCTGATAATGCTTGAAGCTCAGAAACTCTCTTGGCCGATGTAATGGCTACCAAAAAGGCTGTCTTGTAGGACAAGAATTTGAGATCCACTGTAGCCGCTGGCTCGAAAGGAGGGGCGGTCAAGGCCTGTAGGACCAGAGAGAGGTCCCAAGGAGGAACTGCTTGTTTTGTAGGGGGCCTGAGAAGAAAAGTACCTTTAAGAAAAATTTTACACAATTTGGCTGACATAAGAGGATTAGAGTCATGGCCAATGTGATAATGAGAAATTGCCGCCAGTTGTACTTTGACTGTGGAACTGCTGGCACCATCGTTAAAGAGAGTGGTTAGAAAGTCAAGCACTAAAGGAAGAGGAACCGTGAAGGGATTCAGGCCTTGCCGCTCCGCCCACAAAGAAAAACGTTTCCACTTGCTTTGGTAAACCTTTCTAGTGGATGGTTTATGAGCTGCCACCAAAATTGCCTTAACCGGTGACGAAATACCGGGAGTCCTAATCAAGAGTGGAACTGGAGCAGCCAAGCGGTCAGCTTCAGGTTGTCCAGATTCGGAGGAGGAATGCAGGATGGATGGGATATCAGATCCGGGATGGGATCTAGAATCCAAGGAGGATTCACCGAGTGAGACCTTAGGAAGGGGAACCAGATCTGTCGAGGCCAAAACGGAGCAATGAGAATCATTCTGCAACCCACCCGAGAGGCTTTCTGAAGAACTTGGAGCATCAGAGGCAAGGGTGGATAAGCATACAGAAGACCGGGTGGCCAAGCATGCACCAGAGCGTCTCTTGGGGTACCTCCGGAGGAGGTATCAGAGCGAAAAAACTGTCGCACTTGGTGTTTGAGGGAGAGGCAAAAGATCGCATGAAGGGGTTCCCACCGTGCGAATATGCGTTCCGCTACTTGACAATTGAGAGACCACTCGTAAGGGGTCAGAATGGTGCGACTGAGCTTGTCCGCTAGGATGTTGGACCGACCGGAATGTGCGTTGCTATTAGAAAGCGGTTGGTGGAGATTGCCCATTCCCAAACTCTCATGGCTTCTCGACAAAGAGGGTAAGACCTTGTTCCCCTTGCTTGTTGATGTACCAGACAACAGACATGTTGTCCGATTGAATCGCAATTGTTCCCAAGGGAAGAAAGTCCTGAAGTGCTAGCAACGCTAAGAGCACTGCTCTCATCTCTAGAACACTGATATGCAGTAAGGTCTCTGAATCGTCCCACGTGCCTTGGACGGTCCGGCCCGCAAAGTGCCCCCCCCACCCGAGGCGGGAGGCGTCCGTGGTCACCGTGGCGAGAGGGGGAGAAGCACAAAATGGGCTGCCTTTGTGGAGATCCGGGGAGTGGAGCCACCACAAGAGGGACCACTTGCAAGCCTTGCTGATCGCTATGGGATGATGCATGGGGAGAGCAAGGTATGACCACTGTACTAAGAGCGTCCACTGTAGAATGCGCATATTGAGCCTGGCAAGAGGAAGAAGTGCTATAGCCGATGCCATGGACCCTAGAGCCCTCAGGACCAACTCCGCCGAACAGAACTTGAATGGAGAATGGCCCGCACCTGGAGCTGCAGATTTTGAACTCTGTCCGCAGTGAGGAAGGCTCGTAAACTCTTTGTGTCTAGCCTGGCCCCTATAAAATCTAAGAGCTGTGTGGGCGCCAGGTTGGATTTCTTTGTATTTATTGTGATGCCCAGAAAAGGAGCAAGATGGAGAAAGGAGTCTCGCGCCAATAGAAGTAGATGCCTTGTTGGGGCGGTAAGAAGCCAGTCGTCCAGGTAGGGAAAGACCTGCACCCCCTGAAGCCTCAGGTGGGCCGCTACCACTGCTAATACTTTGGTGAACACCCTGCGGGCTGTGGTGAGACCAAAGGGAAGGACCCGGAACTGGTAGTGACTGGCTCCCAGCCGGAAGCGGAGAAACCTCCTGGAGCGCCTGTCCATCAGGATGTGGTAGTACGCGTCCTTGAGGTCTATCGAGCACATCCAGTGATTTTCTCCCAGAAGGGGGAGAATAGATTGCAGAGTGACCATTCGGAATTTTTCTTTGGGGACTGCCAGATTCAAGAGAGAGGTCTAGGATTGGTCTTAGTTCCCCCGTCTTCTTTGGCACTAAAAAGAATCTGGAGTAGAACCCTGATCCGATCTGGTCTGGGGAAACGGGCTGGATGGCTCTTTTCTTTAGCAGATGGCCAATTTCTGCCAAAGCGGCCTCCCGTTGACCGGGTGGGCCGTCTGGGAGGGACTTCAACTTTGGAAGGTGAAGGAAAGGGATGCGATATCCTCTGGATATGATTTGGAGAACCCAGCGGTCCGATGTTATGGACTCCCATGCCGCTAGGTGCCCCGAACGTCCCCGACTGCCTCCAGAGTGGAGCAGTCGGGCAACCTCAGGGTTGCTGCGGGCCGTTCAGAGAAAGGTTCCCTGGACCCGAAGTTTCTGGGAGCCCCTCTGCCTCTAGGGCGGCGTCCTCCCTGTCCTCCTCTGCCACGGGAGGACTGGTTGTCCGGAGCAGGCTGGGCCTGCTGCGGCTTCGAACCACATCTTCTTCTGACCCTTTTGGTTCCTAGAGTAGGGCCTCTGGGGTGCAGAGAAGCGGATTCCGATGGCAGACAGCGTCTTCCGTCCTTTTCGCTCTGGGTCAGCGTCTCATGAACGGTTTTGCCAAACAGAGCAGAAGCATCAAAGGGGCGTTAAACGATGCTTTGAAGGGCTCAGAAAAATCGCAGTGACGGAGCCAGGCCTGACGTCTAGTGACCAGTCCTGTCCCCGCAGCTCTAGCGGCGCCTTCCGTTGCATGGGAGAGTAGCCGCATAGAAGTATTAGTAACTGACCTAAGAGTGGCCATACGGGTGGAGTGCAGAACCCTGTCCTCCTCCGAAATGGACTCGGGGGGGGATGCAGCGTATTCTTTAATAAGATCTCGCTGCATCCTAATGACATGTGCCAAATAGTTCAGCGCCCTTACCGAGAAGGTCGCTGAACTAAACATCCGCTTCCCCAAGCGGTCCATCATCCGAGACTCCTTGCTCGGGGGGTGGACTGAGGGACTCTCCTGAGCCAGTTCCCTCTTGGTGGCCGCCGCCGTCAACATGGCATCTACCGGAGGCCCCTTACTCCAATGGGCCCGGTCGGATGGCGGACTAAGGATCCTATCTGGTCTCTTGGGAATTGGCTCCACGGTGTCCGGTTCCTTCCACGCCCTGGTGGTAATAAGGTCCACCAGGGGGTCGGCCGGGGGGGACACCCAAGAGGTAGACGGGCCCGCTTCAAATGCCTCCAAGAACACGGACTCGTCCGAGGAAGACTTGGGGGCAGACCACCCCCCCTTATACGGAGCATTTCCATGATGTCTCCAAATGAGACATCCTCGGGGGGTGACCGTGGGGAGCCTTCCCCTTCCTCCAAGTCCGTGTCTTCTGTGAGAGACTCGGGGGAGTCAATGTGCCTCCTTTTGCACGTATGCTTGCGAGGGACATCCTCTGGGGGGCTGTCAGAGGAGTCCTCACAAGCAGCAATTTGTTCCATAGGAGCAACTTGGGGCACAGAAGCGGGCTGTCCCAGGGGCCGGATGGTGGAAGCCAGGCCCAGTGCAGAGGGAGCGCGGGACGGAGCCGTAACAAGTGCCGGGGGTCCGGAGACCCTCAACAGAGCCCTCTCCACTACATCAAAAGCCAAAGGGGAGCCGACCTCGACCAAAGGATCCGACAATCGGCTCCCCCTCGGATCCGAAGAGTGGATCGGAGCCGGCGCCGCCGGATCCGAAGGGACAGTGCGCTCCGACACAGACGGCGCCGAAGGAGCACTGATCCCCCCGGATCCGAGGCTCGGATCCAGGCTCCGAGAGGTCGGATCCGACGCACTCGAGGGCAGGGTCGGATCCGAAGTACCAAGTACTATCGGCACCGACCCACCCCGGCTCGAAGCTGCTCGGCTCCAGCTGCTCCGAACCCGGATAGCGGGTCGGAGAAGGAGCAATAGGCTTAAAAAAGGGTGTTGAGCTCCCCCCCAGAGGGGGGGGAGGCAAGAGCACTCCCATCTGCATCTGGGCCTGGATGAATCTTCTCATCATCCGGTCCAGATCAGCATCTGAAAGGCTATATGTAGATCTCGACGAGGCTACCGAGGTAGGCCTGGAGTGCCTCCTCGATAGCCTCGACGGAGATCGGGTCTCCTCCTCCTCAGGACCCGGTGAAAAGCACACAGGGGACCGGAGCCGAGAAGGAGGAGACCGAGCCGACAACGGAGCCGGGGGAGAAGCCCGCTTGGCTGGCGGGACCGAAACAGAGGTCTCGGCCCGCCGCTTGTGGTGCTTCTCCCTCCGGTCCTTTTTCCTAGCATCCCTCTCCTCTCCAGAAACGGGAGGTTGAGTCCCAGGAGCAGGAGGGGGTGCCACGGAGGGAATAACCGGAACCACGGTTGCTCCCGAAGGAGCGGAGGCCGGAGCCGAGTCTGGCGGTAAAAGACCCGCCAAGACAAGCTTGGACCTCCGCTCCCTCAGTGCCCTGGGGTTGAACCCTGCACAAATGGAGCATCCAGATGTGAGGTGTTCAACCCCAGGCACTTAACACACCGAGTGTAGCCATCAGCCGGGGAGAGCTTATGGCCACACTCGGAGCATTTAGAAAAAACAGATTTGGGCTGATCAGCCATCCAAATCTATAAAGCTACTAAAATAAAGTAACTAAAACTAATACAGGCACACAGGCCCAACACACACACTCTACGCCAACAGCGAGGGGAGGGAAAAAAAATACTTAATTTAACTCTAAATAAAACTATCAAAGAGGGAAACCTAAACTTTCACACAAAAATGCACAAAAAACTTTAAATTTTCTGAATTAACAGATAAGAAACTAGCACTTAGCTGAGAGCTATGAATACCAATCCAGTCACCAGCGCGGCAAACGAGATCTGAGGTCATGAGGGTAGAGCAGGGCATTATGGGTGAGGGGAGGAGCTGAGAGCTTGGATCCATAGCTGGAAAACCATGCCGGTTCGGATCCGATATCGGATCCATAACCCACAGGTTGCAGACAAATGAATATCCTACTTCAGATCCTTGGTTAGGTTTTAACCAGATAAACCTGGAAGACAGCCATGACTAAGTAATCATCTAGAAAAGAAAGCACTAGAAAGCTGTTCTGCTGAGGTGCCTCCACCAGTACGTCTGACTCGCCATGAAAAATTCTGACAAGAGTGCAAAAGCCAAAGGGCAGCACTTCATAATGGAAATGGAGGATATTTGGAGAAATTTTGAAAATGGGGTTCCCATAACTCAATGTTCTAACAGTCATCCACCATTTCTACTAAGGCCATTCCACAAACAAGGTTGTCAGAACTTGACCTGTGCCTATACAAAAATTCACAAACTGTAATTAAGATTAAAACTTTGGGAGCTGGGAAGAGGCTGGACCCTCCTGTCTTAAGGACCACGAAGAGGTGAGAATAAATTTCTGCTTCCTGTGCATGTTACTGGGCATCATCCACAGTCTACTTTATAAAAGGAACAGAGTAGGTCAACAACTACTCTGATACTCCCTGGTTCACTACAGGAAATCAACCAGTAATGGGACATGACCCTTTTGTTTAATCCCCTACCTCCACTCTCCATACTCCCACCTCCACAGAACTCCTGTCTAATTGTGCCACAACCTACATCCAAAGTCAGGCCATTTGTTCAGCATGAGTAGGAATTAATCATCATAAGACTAAGCAAGAGCCCTACAAGCCCATTTGGTCCTGCCCAGGAAGCCCTAATGGTTCATCTTTTCTACTATTTGTGAGAGTTATGAAGTAGTTAGTGGGCCAGCTGCAGGCCCTGTAGAACGGTCTACCCACTCCACCCCTATGCGTCTCACAGCCACACTACAGCTGCCTGATTTTCAGGCTCAGCAGCGAAGTCCCTTCCCAATTCAGGGAAAGCCCACAAACTCTCATGGCAGGTGATGTACTTGGCCACCACTAGAAACTGCAAACACTACAGCATCCTTGAAACCAAGGATGAGCAAACTGGTGTCAACCATTCATGCTCATCCTCCACTACATGGTTCCTCAAATTCCCATGCCACTAAATAAACACAGGTCATATGGCTAATAGTTAATGCTTCATCCCTCTACATTGCAAGACCAGACTTATAATCTTTTTTGATAAAGTCAAAAAAACATCTGTCTCAAGCGAGAACCCAAACTAGTGAGTCTGGAGAACTGACCGCCTATCTTGATAGTTCTCGAGGACTGCTGCTGGGGTATCTGAAATAAAAAAAACTCTTAAATGACTTGGCTATATGAATAGGAAAGATGATGTGTTCTGTTGAACTGATCTTCTCTGTCACTTAGGCACTTTCTTTTTATAGAATATGGCAGTAGCCTTAATATGAGGAGGAGGAGCAGGAGTGCACTTAAAATAACACCATCTTAATTTATCAATGGTTCTACAAAACAATACTCCTTAAAACGTCCTGTAGCTAGGTCCATTCTTTCCGCCAATGAAGATTTGGGTTTTTTTTTCAGAAATTCCCAAACCTGATGATGATGAGGACCACGAAATCATGCATCAAACACATAAGAATACTTGCTTCCTAAAACCATTACCATGACTAACAAGTACTTTTCAGCAAATCAAGAAACAATGACGATTGTGTCACCCTGTTGTTAATGAGCAATTTACTAGTCCACACTTGGCTGACTTACAGGGAGCTCACAACTGAGGCCGGGTGAAGGGTTGCCACTCACAGGGAAATGGTTGGGAAGGTGGATCTAACTCATCAAAGAATGTCCTCTCATACATCAATAACACATCTGTTACAGCTATCGCTAAAGACCTTTTCTTATGGGTTTCTACTTTTGTACTGAATGCTATGCTGCAATTAACCACAGTGAAAAAAAATGGAGGATCATACTAGGAAAAATTCAGGAAAAAAATGTTTGCAGAAGAGTACAAACTTCAAAAGCAGGGTAGCATCTCAGACCAAACACCCCAGAACCACTATCAGGAAAAAATGACCATGGTAGTCAGCTTTTTCTGGAGTACAGCAGACTTGAATGCAGCATCACTGAATAGACCTGCTTAAATGGTGAAGAGAATTGTTCATAGGTACTTATTAGGATAGTGATCTGTGAGGATCTTAAGAAGCCTAGCCTGGCCTTACATTCCCATTGTAGTACTTAACCCCTATATTTTGCATACTATTAACCCAAATGAGGGTAAAGGAAAGAAATGGTGGGACATTTACTTGCTGCCCCTATCCATGAGGGACATGGGTGCTAAATTGAGGGTGGATTTGCAGTTTTGTACACATTCATCCACATTACATTTGAGTAAAGTAAGAGAAGTACTTTACATTATGTGGAGTGGATGATGGTTCCACAGAACAGGTATTCTTTGTGACATATGCATATCCCTCAAACATATTCTATTTACGTTGCAAAAGTTACTCAGATCTCGAGTGTGTATGTATGCTACTATTAGACTTGCAAATCTGTAAGAAGTCTGACAACAGTCTGTTGAGGTTCTATATGCAACACAGAGGTCACATCTTTTTTTTTTATTGAGAAAGTGTTCTGGCCACCCTAGCTGCGACAAGTGTTTGGACAAATACATACCGATGACTGGCTCGATAAGGGCCAAGTACATTAGAATGACTACATTCCTGGACCTGGATACCATACCTTTAGACATAAGCTGTGTAATGAAAAAGGGCTTTCTTACAATAATGGACATACGGTAAGCACAGAACAGTTCACTACTGACATAGGTTCTTAGATCCCTGACTACAGATCAATTTTCAGAGGTGTGGTGTCAGTGTGATAGTTACAAGGGAAGTCATGCTTACTGAAGGATATGACTGTATATTTCTTTGCATTTAGTTTTAGTTCACGGTTTTGAAACCAGCTACTGGTTTGGGAAAGGCCCGCTCGAGGATTCTGGTGACCTTCAGGGAGTTTACAGCTGTCAGCAAACATTGTAAGCCATAAAGACTTAACATTTGCTTTGACCGGTAAGAAATAAATGCCAAAGAGGAGTGGTCCAAGGTCTGAACCTGGGGCACACCACTAGTGTCAGGTCTTTTGGAGAAGGTACACCCGTCCACCCTAATTTCCTGTGTTCTACTTTTGAGCAAATTTGTTATCCAATGAAATACATGGGGATTTACATTTATTTGAGTGAGTTTATCTATGATAGTCAAGTGTGGGACAGTGATGAATGCTTTTGCAACATCTAAATTTGTGGTGTGCACTGATTTGCCCTCATCCACTGCTTCAGTAACCTCCATGAGGAAGTCAATCAGATTAAATAGGTAGCACCTGCCCTTGACATTTCTGAACTGGCTTTGGCCAAAAGTTTGTAGATTACTTATGTCCTTATTTATCAATTTTATAATGATCTTTTCCATAACCTGAAGATGAAGCTGGTCAGGCTTAGGGGTCTATAATTACCAGAGTCTGCTGAAGCCTCAGCGTTGTGCAAGGAAATGACTTTTGTGGACCTCCATTCATCTGGAATGAAGCCTGTTTGGAGGCGACAATGAATAACATCTGTAAGGGGTGTGAGAAGTCAAGCATCAGGCTAACTGGCTGGCAGCTCAGTATTTTATCCAGCCCCATAAAAGTAGCATTCTTGGCCTTGGTAATACCTTGAGGACTTGTTCTTGTGAGGTATTTGGGGGGACATGTGATCTGGGAATATAGGAGGAGGGGAGGAGTTTAAAGTCAATTTGTCTGCTAGATATTGGCCGTGTCCTCTGGGTAGAGGTAAGTGATATCCTTTGCTATTAGTTCTATGCAGTGCTGGGTATTGTTTCTGATATTTCCAACACAGTTAAAGAATGCTTTGTGGTTATTCTTCAACTTGGTGGCCATGTTTTACCTCTTATCTGGTGTTGGTTGATCTGATCAGGGTCCGGATTTTCTTGCTAAGTTTAAGAACAATGGTATTGACATCTTGACAGTAAAAATTTATTTTTGCAAGCAATTATTTTTTTTTTCTTTTATTATAGAGCTTGTTTATATTAAAGCTCCAACATAAAGGTTTACTTTTAAATTTGAAATTGTATTAACTTCTGAGGGGAGACAGATTAATCTATGCAACTATTTGCATGTGCAAATAATTTGGCAGTAAAGAAATTTGGAAAAGCAGCAGGGTTGTAAAGATCGAAGGGGCATCTGAATTTAGCCAGGTAATTACTTAGTTTTAATTAATTATCCTTAGTATAATCTCTGAATTCTGAGATACAAGGAGATGCTTCTGGCTCCACTCTTAAGATGAATGTAACAGAGTAGTGGTCTGATTTGACCAAGTAGAAAATTACAACTGCTGTGGAGCTAAGCTGCCCCATACAGTACTATCAGTAGTCCATCTTTTGGGAAGTGTCAATTAGGCAACAGTGAGCATCCTCTACTGTGAAGCCAAAAAATGTACTACACTCCATCTAAATTGGGTCAAATGCTTCAGGAAACACCTGAGCCTGCTGTGGACCTCCAGGACTTGAACCTGAGACACTATTTACAAGTCATACTAACTCTTATTACCCCTTCAGCCAAATTCCACTATACTGCACATAACATTCTCTTCTAAGGCACATACACTTTGGCAAGCTCTCTCTGCCAACATTAAGGAAATCAACACTTATTCCCAATTTAGAATGCAACTCAAAAAGCACTACTTTAGCCAAGTTAAATGTTCCTGCTTCAACACAGAATATACCTAACCTACCTCCTTTCAAAGTCTCTTCTCCTCTCTCAGATTTACTAAAGATTGATCCACTTTAAAAACTAATGTATATATTGTATATTACACTCTGCCTGATTGCATGTTGCATTGTGCTTGTTCACTATAGTGTACATACACAGTTTTTTTCAAGTAATTAGCCTGAACTGTTATTGTTTAAATTTATGTATTTTTGTTTGGGAAAGGTTTTGTATTTCACACTGGTAGTGCCTGAAATTGGACAGTAATGATCAGTGCACTTCCTCAATAAACAAATATAAATACATAAAAAAGGTCCCCCTCACAAATAAACAAGGGAAATGAATTGGTTCAGAGATGAAAAAAACACCTTTAAAACAAGAAACAGGACTGAGGTTGCAGCACCTGACCCTGGACATGTGTTTAAAATCTCCATACCCATGGGTTTTAAACACTGGCACTTTTTGTAGAGGTGAAACTAACAGGAAAATAATTTAGTTTCACAATGGATTTTACCACCATAAGCACCACAGACCAAGCTGTGGGCAGGCGAGGATATCAAACAATAACTCAGTCCTGCAAAAGGGAGGCATTCTTCAAAGGGTGGATGAAAAAAAAAAGAAGTTATGTACTTACCATAACGTTCCATGTTTGTAGTCCATCTCACCTATATTCTTGCTGGATGGGTTTGGAGCCAATATTCAGCTCCGACTAGGCCGATACTAAAGCTAGAGAGCTTTTACTGGCTCGAGGCTAGCCCCTATTCCATGGTGCCTCACTGCAAATTCCCAGATCTAGTTTGCAAGAAAGCAATAAATACCTATCAGGTAAGAGCAATTTAAGAGCTGCATAAATACAGCAAAGGATTTAGAAATATAATCCATTCTAGGTGGACAACAAAAAAGAACCATGTCAGGCAGCACCAGAATAGTCCACCAGATCCCCCAGAAAACAGGAAGGGGGTTGGAGGGAAGGATGCAAGATTAGAGGCGAGATGGACTACAAACATGGAACATTATGGTAAGTACATAACGTCTTTATGTTATGTAGTCCTATTGCGCCGTAATTCTTGCTGGATGGGACAGCGTCCCTAGCACCTATAACCCAGGTGGCTCAAGTGAGGAGACTCTTCAGTACAGTGGACCCAAAGGAAGACCTATCCCGGGAAGCCAAATCCAATTTGCAATCAGTGACAAACGTATGTGGTCTTGCCCAAGTAGCTGCTGCACAAATAGTATCAGTTGGGAGCCTAGATCTAAAGGCACATGAAGTAGCTACAGCCCTAGTAGAGTGACCTTTAACTTTGACAGGTAATTGTTTACCAGCTTGTTGATAAGCAAAAGATATGCAATCCGAAAGCCATTTTGAAAGAGTAATCTTAGAAACAGGCAAGCCTTTCTTTTTGTCGGAAAAGGAAACAAAAAGTTGATCTGGTTTTCTGAATTCTTTAGTCCTATTTAGATAAAAAGTACAGTTGTGTACACTTACCATGAATGTAGATGTTTGAGTGTATTCACTGTTGCAGTCATTACATTCGGGTAAACTGCTGGCAGGTTGCCCTCAGTCGACCTGACTAACAAAGTCTTGGGTCCTGCATCGGTTGCTATTACTTCTTCCATGACGTCAGGTTGTCAGGGGTATAAAACATGCAGCCGACGCCATTACATCAGTTTTTCTTGCCCCAGATGTCAGATGCCCCTCAAATGGCGAGCAAATAAAATGAAAAACACAAAAATATACCTCCAACCAAAAGCAAATACACCAAAAAGGCTTTTAAGCATAGTAAAAGAAAGTAGAGGTATAGTCAGAGAAAAACAGGGGGCTGGAGGGAGGGTAAACCAGGACTGCAACAGTGAATACACTCGAACAGCTACATTTATGGTAAGTGCACACAACTGTACTATGTTCTTCTTGTTTCACTGTGTCATTACATTTGGGTAGATTCCCAAAGCTATGGTTGGGAGAAGGAATTTATACAGCATTAGGACCAACTATAAGACCCTGCAAGGCAGCAGTGGCAAAGCCAGCTCTGGATTTAGAGAAAATTGGTAAATGATAATGCTTGGTGAAAGTATGTACAGAACTCCAGGTAGCAGCTTCTAGAATATCCCTGGTAGGAACACCTCTGAGAAAGGCTGCAGAAGCAGGTGCAGCCCTGATGGAGTGAGATCTGATCCCCTGGGGGATAGGTTTTCCATGGTGCTTATAGCAGAAAAAAATGCAATGGCTTATCCATTTAGAAATGGTTTGTTTTGAAATAGCCTTCCCTTCTGCCCCAGCAGCAAATGCTACTAGCAATAGTTCTGATTTTCTTCTAAATTTAGTTCTATCCAAGTAGAATCTAAGTTGTTTGTGCACGTCCAAGGAATGCAGAATCCATTCCCCCTTTGTTTTGTGGATTGGGAAAGAAGGTTGGCAAACGAAAGGACTGATTAAGGGCCACACTGGAAACCACCTTGGGCATGAAGGATGGATTGGTCCTCAGAGATACCCTGTCCGCATGAAAGATGATGAAAGGCTCCACTGCCATAAGGGCCTGTAATTCAGATATCCTCCTAGCTGAAGTGATTGCTAAAAGGAAGGCTGTTTTCCAAGAAAGAAATTTTAAGTCTGCAGTAGCAGCTGGCTCGAAAGGAGGTAGAGTGAGCTTCTCCAAAACAAAGTTAAGGTCCCAGGCAAGGGTAGGGGCTCTCCTGGGTGGTCTCAAGTTCTTTGCCCCTCTGAGATGCTGCTTGAGCAGGGGATGAGAAAAGAGGGGTGGTTCTGTGTTATAGCGAGCTGAAATAGTTGAAGCGTGGATTTTAATAGAGGAAAAAGACAGGCCCTTGTGAAGCATCTCAATTAAGTATTGCAAAATCTGAGGTAAACTGGGCACTGCTGTGCTTATGCCTAAAGACTGGTTCCAGGCACAGAATCTTTTCCATTTGTCAGCATAAGATTTTCTAGTACTAGGTCTTCTCATCTCCGAGATGACATCCATCACAGGTTTGCTGAGGGATGCTAAGGGTGAATTTAAGTGATTAGCCAAGCTGCAAGGTTCAACGTTGGAAGCTGAGGGTGCGGAATTTAGTTCTCCTGCTGAGACAGTAAGGAAGGTGTCTGAGGCAGGTGCCATGGAGATATTTGTGACACACTGCGCAGGAGTGAGTGCATACCAGTGTTGGCGTGGCCAGTCTGGAGCAATCAAAATCATTCTTGGTTTGTCCTGTTTGACTTTTAGCAGAACTTTGGAGAGCAGAGGCAGAGGGGGAAAGGCGTAGACTGATAAGTTTTTCCAGCTGAAGGACAGAGCATTGACTTTCCAGGCTTTTTTGTGGGGAGTCCTTGTGCAAACTTTGTCCAACTGGTAGTTCTGGGGGGAGGCAAATAGATCTATGTCTGGGCTCCCCCATTTGCTTGTCAACATGTTGAAAATCCGTGGTTCCAGGTTCCACTCGTGTGGGTCCATGAGATTTCTGCTTAGTCTGTCTGCCAGTGCCATGGCTAGTCTGCAGAGGGGATAGGAATGTGTACCCCCCTGCTTGTTTATGTACCACATAACCGTGATGTCATCCGTCTTTGCCATTAGTTGTCCTGGAAGAATGTAGTCCTTGAAGGCTGTCGGAGCATTCTGTACAGCTAACATTTCTTTTTGATTGATATGTAGGTGCATTTGATTTGGGTTCCATTTGTCCTGAATGCACTTCCCTGCCAGGTGAGCCCCCCATGCATAGTCTGATGCAGCTGTAGTTAGGGTTTGAGCGGCAGGGGATAGTGTGAATGGCAGTCCCTTGTTTTGGTGGTAGGCCTCTGCCCACCACAGGAACTCCAGGCGTAGGCAAGGTATGATAGGAATCATTGTTTCCAGGCTGTGACAATGTTGACTCCATAGACTTTTAAGTACCACTGTAGTTTCCTCATATGCAGTCTTGCATATGGAATTAGAAGAATGCAGGAGGCCATGAACCCCAAGGCTTGCAGTATTTGTCTAGCAGGGTTTTTGTGGCCACTTGTTTGAAATAAGTTACCAAATTAATTTGCTTCTCTGGCGTGAGGAAAGCCATCTGGGCAGTTGCATTTAAGCTTGCACCCAGGAATGTAATCTGTTGAGAGGGTACCAGTTGTGATTTCTTTTTGTTTATGGTGTACCCCAGACAAGTTAGAACTTTTTTTTTTTTTTTTTTTTTTTACAAACGCCAGATGATTTAGAAGTATGCCCTGGTTTTCTGCCTGAATTACACAATCATCCAGGTATGGATATATTTGAATATTTCTTTGCCTGCAAAATGCAATTACTGGAGCCAGGCACTTTGTGAATACCCTGGGCGCAGTAGACAAGCCAAAGGGCAGTGCAGAGGACTGATAATGCAAGTAGCCTGCTTTGAAGCGTAGGTATCTTCTGCAAGATTCCCTGATTGGGATGTGCAGGTATGCTTCTTTTAAATCTAGAGCTGCCAACCAGGCATCTTTGCCTAGCATAGGAAGCAACTGGTGAAGAGTCAGCATCTTGAATTTTGGAATGTCCAGAACGGTGTTTAGAGTAGACAGGTCCAGAATTGAACGCCATGATTTGCCTTTTCTGGGTACCAGGAAAAGCCGGGAATAGAAACCCTGTCCCTTTTCCTCTTCTGGTACCGGCTGAATAGCCCCAATGTTTAAGAGGGAAAGTACTTCTTTTTGAGCCTCTGCCCAATGATTTGGGGGCAGGTCTGGCCACCTGTTTGGTGTTGCCAATGTGTGGAAATGAAATCTGTATCCCTGGGACACTATATTTAAAACCCATTTGTCCTGGGTTATGAGTTCCCAGGTTTTTGCATGAAGAGCTATCTCTCCCCCCCACCCCAAAGGGGTGGCTAAAAGGTAAGTGCTTGGTAATTTTAAAGGAAACTCATTGAGACTATTTACCATAGGGGTGTCTTATTTCCAGATTTGGAAGTGGAGGCCCCCCATTGCTTAGTTCTGAGAGTCCCCTGGGACTGAAACCTGGTGCTTTTGGCGAGTCTGGGTTTGGCTTGAGAGGATCTGGAAGGAACTGGAAAGGACCAATTCTTAGTAGGCCAGTGCCTACTAAATCTTGGAGGTTGCACTTGTAAGAAATATTTTACAGTTTGCATAGATTTAGCTTTATCTTCTATCTTTTTTAGAACTTCTTCAGACTTATTGCCAAACAGGCGGTCCTGATTTAAAGGAGCGTCCAACAATTTCGCTTTAACATGATCAGGCAGAGATTGCTCCTTAAACCAAGGAGGCCTTCTAAGCACAGACCCAGTAACAGCAGTCCTGCAAGAGGCCTCTAAAGAATCAAAACCACTTTGCAAAGTATGTTTTCCAACTTGTTCAGCAGAATGCAATAAATCCTGTAAATCTTTATTTTCTACGCAGTCAGAAATCAACATCATTTTCTGTTTAAGCAGTCCAATAATATGCTGTTGATATTTTAACATATGAAATTGGCAGTTTAAAGTCCTGATTGCCAAGGTTGCAGAAGTATAAACCCTTTTACCCTATCTATCCAGCGCCCTGGATTCTCTATCAGAAGGGGTAGGATTTTTAGCAATAGAATCCCTAATGCCCTTGGGCCCCTGAGAAATGGTTTCTGGATATGCAACAGGATTTTTGAAAAGGAACTTGTGGGACTCAGGAACCTTGTAGTATCTGTCAGGTTTACTAGGAGCTAGAGGCAGGGAATCAGGGGCTATACTGGATTCTGAAAACACACCATCAACAATGTCTAGTACAGGAGGTATAGCCAAAGGCCTATGCTGAGGTAGAAGAAGGACATCCCTAAGCCTCTTTTTTGAATCAGAAAATTCCCGACTTTCCCAGTGGAAATGCTTCCTTAAGGTATGCAAAGTTTCCCCAAAAGAAAAGTCCTCAGGGGGTGAAGCAGAGGGAATGGAATCCTCTGCATCAGAATCCTCATAAGTAGGTATGGACAAATCCAGGTCATTAGAAGAGTCAGAAGAAACAGAGTCTTGATCAGAAGACTCATTGTCAAGCTCAGCCCTAGGCCTCTTAGAAGGGGGGGGGGGGGTTTGACTACCCCTGATTAGAGTAATTAGATCTTCATCCATTTTGATCATTTGTTTTTAAGGCATAGAGGCCTGAACATGTGGCCTGGGCATCAGTTTTTTTTAGACATGGATCGAGATTTAGGCATTAGTATTGAAGGTGGAGTCGGTTTAATATGCAAGTCTGTAGGCCTGAATTCACCCTCAGAAGCCGGTGCCTGCACAGTGACTCCGGACCCATCCAAGGTAGAGACATCCGTGAGTTCCATAGGTGAAGCATCTCGCGGCATACCACACTCCGAACGGGTCTCAGTAGAGGCCTGCGAGTCAGAAGTAGCGGGTATCAGGGGCTGCGAAAGCGCATCACTGAGTACCGGTGAACTGGCGACTGTCTTAGGAGAAGCGTTGTCAGCAGTTTTGGACCTCAGCGGCCTGTCTCTGTCATTATCTTTGCATTTTTTTTGAATCCCGGTAGTCGGATGGCTAACAGTCATTTTTGGATAATTAAACCGAGAACCAAAATATTTAGAGGCAAAAATGTACTGACGACGGATAGTGTGCTGCTTAAATAAAGCACAAAACCAACAGCAAGGTATGTCGTAGTCAGGGCATAGGCAAGGAACACAGAACAAATGAAAATCTTTATGAGGTATTTGCTTTCCACAAGTAATGCAATTATTAACTTTTACTGACATCGGTAAGGAGCAAGAAAACGTTTCCCCAACGGGGTACTTGGCTTTAAGTTGAAGACTTCGGTTCTGAAACTCGGAAACGAAAATTTCAGGAGTCGGACGACCGGCACTTGCGAACTGCTTCTGCTTTGGGCACCGCACTGCAAGAAAGACTGATGTAATGGCGTCGGCTGCATGTTTTATACCCCTGACGACCTGACGTCATGGAAGAAGGGACAGCAACCGACGCAGGACCCAAGACTCTGTTAATCAGGCTGACTGAGGGCAACCTGCCAGCAGATTACCCAAATGTAATGACTGCAACACGAAGAACATCTTGTGTATTCTGTGAACATCAAGCTGGTGTAGTCTATACTCTGATTTATTAGAGTGGTTTGGAAAAAACACAGGTAGCTCACTGGTAGTATTCAGATTGTGCTCTGAGCATACTTTGGGAAGAAAGGAAGGGTTTGTCCTGAGAGAGACTCTATCCTTGTGAAAGATAATGTAAGGAGGTTGAACAGTTAGAACTCGCAGTTCTGAAACTCTCCTAGCAGATGTTATGGCTACTAAGAATAATGTTTTCCATAACAATTTTAGGTCTGATGACAAGGATGGCTCAAAGGGTGCAGACAGCAAAGATGAGAGGACTAAGTTTAACTCCCAGGGTTCTAATAGTTGTTTTATTGGGGGCCCGAGAAGAACTCCTTTTAAGAAAGTTTTACACAAGGAGTGATGCATGATTGGATTTCCCATGAAGCCAAAGTGGAAATTGGAAATAGCAACTAACTGAACTTTAACTGTAGCAGCTGCCGCGCCTTCATGAAAACTTGACACTAGGAAGGATAAAATAGATTCTATAGGAGCCATATATGGATCTAAGCCCAGATTCGTAGCCCAAAGGGAAAACCTTTTCCATTTGCTGGAATATAGTTTCTGAGTGGAAGGTTTATGGGATGAAATAAAAATGTTTTTTACCGCAGAGGAAAGCGGAATACACCTGGCTATTCATGGAACTGGAGCAGCCATGCTGTCAATTTGAGTGTGTGGATGGAGGGGGTGGAACTGTCCCGTTTGATGAATCAGGAGATCTGGAGATGGGTCCAGAATACATGTTTCCTCCAAAAGGTAGGGCCACAAGAAGGGAAACCAAACTTGTCGAGGCCAGTAAGGAGCAATGAGGATCAAGGAACTCAACTGTCTTGCTTTCTGTATTACTTTGGGGATGAGTGGAAAAGGAGGAAAGGCATAAAGAAGTCCCGGGGGCCAATCGTGAACTAAAGCATCCCTGGGTGACATCCCCGGATGGGGAATGAGAGCAAAGTAGCTGCTGCATTTGGTGTTCAGGTGAGTGGCAAATAGATCGCAGCAAGGCTGGCCCCATCTGTGGAATATTTATTTCGCAACCACTGGATTCAGGGACCAGTCGTGAGGCATCAGAATTGCTCGGCTGAGTATGTCTGCTATTACGTTGCATTTCCCCGGGATATGCGTTGCTATCAGGAAGTGTTGAGTATCCACCGCTCATTTCCAAACTCTTAAGGCATCTCGGCAAAGCGGGTAAGACTTGGTTCCCCCCTTGCTTGTTTATGTACCACACGACAGTCATGTTGTCTGACTGAATCACAATCGTCCCGGTGGGAAGAGAGCTGTGAAGTGCTTGCAATGCATACAGCACTGCTCTCATCTTCAGAACATTGATGTGCAAGTGGTTCTCATGGTTCTGCCAAGTACCTTGGACTGTCATTCCCAGATAATGCCCTCCCCCACCCTATCTGGGAAGTGTCCGTGGTCAAAACTTCTTTCTCTTGGGGAGGAACAAGTGGATGACCTAGGATAAGTTGTTTTGTGTGTAACCACCATGTCAGATCATTTCTGCATGCGTTTGTTATCAATATCTGGTGAGACAATGGAAGGTCTTGCATCAACCATTGTGCAAATAGCAGCCACTGAAGAATCCTCATGTGTAGGTGAGCAACAAGAACTAATAGGATAGCAGAAGCCATAGTCCCTAGGACTTGAAGGACTACTCTGGCCTGAACTCTTTGTTTGTTTAGCATGGATCTGACTTGACTGCGTAGAGACTTCACTCTTTCCTGTGTTAGCCTTACTGACATGGTGGTTGTGTCTATTTCTGAACCCAAATATACAATGTGCTGCGAGGGAGATAAGACTGACTTTTGTAAGTTGACAGTGACGCCTAGACTGGCGCACAAGGATAGATAGAGTCTCATCCCTGGTCCTTATGAGTTGATGCTTGGTGGTAGCAGTGAGGAACCAGTCATCTAGGTACAGAAACACCTGGAATCCTTGACATCTCAGGTGAGCAGTTACCACTGCCATGCATTTGGTAAACACTCTGGGGGCTGTAGTGAGGCCAAAGGGCAGTGTTCTGAACTGAAAATGACTGGCTCCCAGCCGGAAGCATAAGTGTCTCCTGGAGCGCCTGTCCATTTTGATGTGGTAGCACGCATCCTGGAGATCGATTGAGCACATCCAGCTGTCTTTCCCGATAAAGGGAAATATCGACTGCAGAGTGACCATTCGGAACTTCGATTTCCTTACATGCTTGTTGATCTCCAGTCCCCTGTCTTTTTTGGAACTAAAAAGAATAGAGAGTAAATTCCGGATCCTACTTGCTCTGCGGGGACTTCTTGGATGACTCTTTTTTGCAGCAATGAGATGACCTCTCATGTTGCACGGTCTAGTTGGATGGGTGGTACATCTGGTAGAGACCGGTTTGTTGGGGGTTTGGAAATAAAGGGCATCAGGTAACCTCTGGATATTATTGTGTGTACCGAACGATCTTGAGTGATAGTTAGCCAGGTGCTTGGGTACAGCAATAGACGACCCCCGACTGCCTCCAGAGACGGACAGTTGGGCAACCCTTCAGGGTCGACGGAAGGGACGATCAGTGAAAGCTTCTCTGTCTTCCTGATGTTGCGGACCTCCTCTGCCACGAGGGTGGCATCTTCCATTATATCCTCCCCCTCTGCCTCTGGGGGAGGGTTGACCTTGTGCCTGAGGGAAACCTTTTTGGGATTTACGGAACCACATTTTCCCTCCTGTGTTACCCTTGGGATAGGGTCTGGACGGGAGAGAGAAATGGACTCTGACAGCAGATAAGGTTTTCCCTTCCTGCTCACACCTAGTCAAAGTCTCTTTCACTTGGGGTCCAAAAAGAGATGAACCATCAAAGGGAACGTTAGTGAAGGAAGACTTGAAGGATTCCATAAAATTACAAAGACACATCCACGAGTGTCTCCTGCGGGATATTCCTGCTGCAGCTGCCCTACTCGCTCCATCAGCCGCATATGAGATCAGACTCATGGAGGAGTTAGCTATGGAAGTAAGAGTGGAAAGCTGTGTAGAAACCTTATCCATGGAACCCAGAGCTACTGAACCCTGGAGGGTGACTCCTAACTCTTTCAGGAGATCCCACTGAAGATGAGTAAAATGAGTCAGGTAATTCAGCGATCTTAGTGTAAATGCCGCTGAAGAAAAAGTACGCTTCCTGTAACCTATCCATTGTCCTGGACTCCTTGTTAGGAGGATGGATATAAGAAGACATCTCAGATAATTCCTTCTTGGTGGCCGCTGCTACCACCATAGCATGCACTGGAACTCCCTTACTAAGGAAAGACTTGTCCTCAGGTGCTGTCATAAACTTATTTGGCCTCCTCGGGACGTGATCCACTAAATCTGGAGAGGTCCATGCTTTCTGCGATATGACCCCCAAAAGTTGGTCATAAGGCAGCGTCACCCAGGAGGTGGAAGGTTGGGAATCAAAGGCCTCAAGATACACTGATTCATCCTCAGTAGGGTTAGAGGTCTTCCAATCACCCCTCTGTCTAAGGATTTCTAGGATGTCAGAAAAAGACATCCTCAGAGGGGGATCTAGGGGACCCTTCTGACTCCTCTAAATCAGTGTCTGACGTGACAGACTCAGGTGAGTCGACATGTTTCCTCTTACACAGCCTCTTCCGAGGGAGCACTCCAGTGGGATAATCTGGGGAGGTCTCGGAAGAGGGGGGCACCTCCAATGGGGGCTACTTGGGCCTCTGGTTCCCTATGCTGTAGGGGTAGTGGGGGGAAGAGGTTGCTGCCTGCTGCTGGTGGGAGATGGGTTCCAATGGAATGGCTTTGGCAGAGGATAAAGCCTTCTCTATAGCTTCAAAAGCCTTCCCTCCCAGCTCTGAAGAAGACCTCCCCACTCCGAGGGGGCGGATGATCTACTCCTAGCAAGAGGGAACAGCTCCGAAGCAGAAGTGGGAGCTGAGCTGAGTCGAGCAGAGGCTCCAAGAGGGAGGGTAAGTTCCGACGAGAACCCAGGGTGACTGTCCCCCACGGAGTCGACACAAGAGCGTCGCCTCCCAGAACCCTCAGCTCCAGACTGAGCCATTGAGGATAGAGTAATTGGCTCCAAGGAAACAGGTTGAATTCCCGGAGCCAAAGGGTCCAAGACAGAGGAACCTGTAGTAATAGGCTCCGAGATCGAAGCAGTCGGAGGAACAGTTGTCGGTAAGGGGGTTGGCTCCAAGACCTTTGGGTCTGGAGGGGCCAATTTTCTTGACAGAGCTGGATCCGAAAGCAACATCTTCACCACCCTCTCGATGTCCTCATCTGATAGGGTCCTGGAGGATCTGGTGGAGACAGAAAGAGACCTCCTTCTCTCTAAAATAGGAGATCTCAAGGTGGGATATGCAGCCTTGATGTCAGGCAAAATTTTCGGTACCGAAGACTGTCTCAGAGCCGATGAAATCGAAGGTACCGAAATAGATGAAGCCGAGTCGTAACTGGAACTTCTTGGCTCTGACACTAGTCTTTTTTGTCAGCTCCGAAGCCGGGGTCGATGATTTTCTCTTAGAGGATTTTGGAGCTGCCTGACCAAGTTCCAGCTGTTTTTGGAAGGAAATGGTCATGAGACCCCTGTCAATGAGTCTCTTCTTTCTCCCATTTAAAACTTTAGTGTTAAATGCGAGACAAAACATGCAGGCTTCCTGCAAATGGGCTTTACCAAGGCAATACAAGGAAATGGTGTGGCTGTCTGTAAGAGACATTTTCTGTGCACACCTATCACATTTTTTAAACCCCGAAGGGGTTCCCTATCCCTATCTTTTGACATTTCAAGAATCGAAAGGCAAATTAGATAACAATACTAAAGGTATTAACTACAATAATAAGTGAGAAAGAGAAGAAGTTTTTTTTAAACAGTCATACAAACACACAGGGAGGAAAGGCCCTCTAGCTTAAACTGGCCATACAGTCCTAAGGGGGGGAATAGGGGTTGAAGAACTTTCAAAAACAGTCACACAAGAGACAAGAAACTATATATATATATATAGATATATATATAGATATATATATATATATATATATATATATATATGATAGAAAATGCAGGAAAAGACTAAATATAGCAAAAAATAGTTTTACTTAGCTAACGAGCCATTAAGACACAACCTCAAAGCTTTTGCAACAAACAAGATCTGGGGATTTGCTGTGAGGCACCATGGGACAGGGGCTGGCCTCGAGCCAGTAAAAGCTTTCTAGCTTTAGTATCAGCCGAGTCAGAGCCGAATATCAGCTCCGAACCCATCCAGCAAGAATTACGGCGAGATAGGACTACATAACATTTGCACTTTAAAAAAAATGGCTCGACTAGTCAGACCTGAACCTCAACTGTGCCCTTCACAGGCAAACATAGGTTTAAGGCTTTTAGTCCTATTTCTAATAATATTAGAAAAACCTGCTACAGAAAAGTACAATTGTATAAGAACTTAATAACTATAACAGATGTTCAAGTAATTCACTACTTCTGTAGGCCTTTCTACTGCAACTTCTGCCACTGAATGCATGCATCCAGCCTGACTTACAACTCAAAACCCCTTCCCTCCCATCAGAACATCTGGATGTCCACCTCTCAGAGACACCAAGATGCACTATATAAAGCTGACATAAACCCATGTCATTTTTATCTGACCTAATAGACCCAAAGCAAGGTTCCAATGATCCTACTCAAGCAGGCAGATGCACGCAACCTTCAGTTCACGAGTTGGAGAAACAGGGTTCCACAATGTCATCCAGATCTAACTAGGTCAGAAGATTTCACTGGGAAGTGAGGGGAAAGGGGAGTTGCACATGGACAAGGTACTTAAATCCAGCTCAGGGTGTTCAAGATGACACAAGAGGCTTTTTGCACAAGTACTTTTTATAATCAAAGCAGAATTCAGAGAATTCTTCCTCAGCTAGACAGCAAATGCTAGAGATATGATGGAAAACAGACAAGCAACTGGAAACATGTTTTGAGTGTAACAAGTCAGTTTAAAAATTCTTTTCAGAGTACTTGGGCGGAGCAAATGGTTGTAACTCTTCAGCATTCCTAAAGGGCTTTGTTCTGTCAAGGTAGTACCTGAGCTGCCTGTGTGCATCCAAGGTATGCATAATCTTTTCTCCCTTGCTATTCTGATCAGGGTAGCACACATGGAGATTTATAGCTTGATTCAAGGTAAATTTTGAAACAACTTTAGGCATGAATTACGGATATGTGTGCAATACAACCCTGTCTTTGTGAATAATCAGATAGGGTTGGCCCACCATGACAGCTTGCTGCTCAGAGACCTGCCTTGCAGATGTCAGAGCAATGAGTAAAAGTCTTCCAAGTAATGAACTGTAAATTCAGACTGATAGCCATCTTCAAAATGAAGTAAAGTGAATTTATCAAGAATAAAGTTTAGATCCCAAGGAATGGAATCTCACTTGCAACACTCTCAAACTGTTTGATCCCAAAAAGTGATGAAGGTGGGAGGGATCCATGGGTATATAAGCTGAGACTGCTGCAGGATGCACTTTGACAGAAGCATATGACAAATCATCTCCAAGTAGCAAACACAAATATTTTAAACCAGAAGGGTTGAAACCCTTTCGTGACCTCTGTTATTGTCTAGGCACTACCTAGAAAACCTCTTCCACTTCTAACCACAAGATTTTATAGTTGTAAGTTTTCTTGCCTCCTGAAATACCTGCTGCATATCCTCACAGAACAAGTGCTTAAGCTGTATCAAAATAGAATCATCCAGGCTGTCAACTGTGATTCCTCTAAGTTGGGGTGTACCATTTGCCCCTGTTGCTATGTGAACAGATCCAGTCTGTAAAGAAAGCTTGTGGTAATTGCCCTTGGACAATTTCATTAAAAGGTAGAACCAGCTCTCCCTGTGCCAAAAGGGGGTTATCACAATGATCTTTGGTAATTCTTACTAAATCTCTAGAAGCACCTTAGGAATCACTAGAAATAGTGGAAACTGGGTAGAGTAACATTCCTGGTCATGAGAATGATACAGAGTCTGTCTTCAAAGCATGGCTGCAAGGGTGTCTTGAATTTTTTTCAGTTGTCTGTTTTGAAAGGAAGCAAACAGATCTACTTCAGGTACTCCCTACATCTGGATGAAGTCCTGTAAGATACATGAAAGTCTGTCCAGGATCTGCTTAGTCTGTCTGCTACTGTGTTTTGCTCTGATGGAATATATGAGGCCCGAAGAGACAGTGCGTGCTGTACAGCCAGCTCCCAGGACATCACTGCCAACTGCCAAAGAGGATATGCCCTTGCTTCTTCAGGTACCACATCATGATAGTGTTCGTCTGTGGACTGCTAGAAGAGGACCCAGAGTCCATAACGGGTAAAGAACTTTTAAGGTATGAATCACTGCCAACATCACTTTTATGTTTATATGCTTCAGAGTGTCCTGAGGACCCCATTAGCCTTGCATATGAACTTGCATGGACACTGCTCCCCAAGTGAAATCTGAAGAGCCCGTCTGGATAGATTGTACTGGGATCTGAAGAAAGACACAGAGCTCTGGATTCAGAGACGGCCAATTCAAACAAACCCCAGTATTATAACTTGAATATTCAAAGGATGAAAGTGCTGGGTCCAACATTTCCTCATGTATCAGTGAATTATTCTTGTGTGTAGCCTGGCTAGTGGCATCATGAGGATAGTACAGTTGTGTAAAATCTTACCATAACAAGAGATGTCCTCCTTTTTACTGCTGCAGTGTTCATTCATAACCTATGGGATTTCCTGCCAGGAATAGCCCAAAGTCTGGTCAGTACACCAAAGCCTTTACTTCCTCTTAGCATTGTACATCAGGCATACGCTCTCCACACAAGCATAGGGCATAAAGGTGGCATACAAATGCGCCATATGCAGAACTGAAGTGCCCCAGGAGAACTAGAGATACTCCAGTAGAAAGGAGTATACACACATCCAGAGAGTAAAAAGAAACAGAAGAGAGAGTCAAATACCTCTTGGATAGCAAACAGTTCCCAACAGGAGAAAGAAAACAAAGAGGGCAGGAGGGAGAGACTGAATACTGCGACAATGAAAAGAAGGATACCCACTGTTACGGCAATATTTTACTCAACTGTGCTATGTCTCTCCATATTGCTGTTGCAGTATTCAAAACATATGGCAGATTACCAACGCTACTGAAAAGGATGGGAGGAGGAAGGCACATAGGAGCCCTCCACAAACCTGTGAAGGATATCCATTGTAAATCCTGCCTTGGCTGTGCAAATTACATCCAACTTGTAATGTTTACTAAACGTTTGGACAAAGGACACCGAGTGACAAATTCAAGGATGGGTCTACTATTCAAATCCTTGAAGAAAGATCCAGAAGAGGTCACTGCCCTCACTGAAGCAGAAAGCTGTTTTCCCATTACAGGATTAACAAAAAAAAAAACAAAGGCTTTAGAAATCCAGGAGTTGGTTTGCTCAGAAACCTTCACACCCAACATCCTGGTATGAAAGGAAACAAAAAACTGCTCAGATTTGCAGAAAGCTTTTGTCTTACCCAAATAATACCTGAACTGTCCATGTTATCCCAATAATACTTGAACTGTCTATAAATAATCAAGGAATGAAGAACCTCATTAGCAAAATTGTAGGGAAGGAAAAAAATGAAGGAAGCTGGAGAGACCGATTAAGAGACTACTCACTGACCACCTTGGGCATAAACAAAGGATTAGTATCCCTATGAAAAATCAAAGAGAGGAACAGCCATCAGAACTTCTAGTTCAGAAACTCTCCTGTCTAAAGTAAAGGCAACCGACAAAACAGTCTTCCAAGTGCATGTTGCAAAGAACAGGAGGCAGGCTCAAAAGGAGACCGCGTCAGTTTTTCAAGGACAAAATAATGTCCAAAGAGGGAGGAATAAGTTTTCCTGGAGGTGTGATATGATGGACATCTTTAAGGAATTTCTGACCTCAAAACGAGAGATCACAAATGGGTTCAAAAGCAGACAAGCACAGACTGCTGATATGTGAGCTTTAACAGAAAATATGCAAAGCCAGCATGGAGCAGTTCACACAAGTTAGAAAGGACCGAACAGGCACCCACTGAAAAGGGATCCTGGTGATGCCTGAGACATCAAACAGAAAAGCTCCTCCATTTAGCCATATAGCATTATCTGGTAGTGGGTTTCCTGGCCTGCTGCAGAACTTTATGCACGTCCTCAGATAGGTGGACTCTGAATGGAATCAAGTGCCAACTGAAGAGTGGACAAGTGAGGGTGAATGACAGACCACTTGTACTGTGTCAGAAGATCCAACCGGAGAGGTAACCTGTGATGACTGCTCCTGGCCGGGTGAAATAGGATGGGAAACCAGTACTGTCAGGGCTAAAAGGGAGTCATCAGCAAGACTCTTTGGGAGTTCTTCCTGATCTTGTAAAGGACCCTGGAGGAAGAAGTGGAAGGTAAGCATAGAGGAACATCCCTCTCCAAGAAAATGACATGGTGCCCACCTTCCAAGCCAAACGACTTGGGACTCTGGAACAGAAGCAAGGAAGTTGCCTGTTCAGATTGAAGGCAAACCGATCCACTTAAGGAATAACCCACCTATGAAGTACGTCCAGAAACATCTATCTGTGAAGCATCCTTTCTGCTAAATCCATCAGTGCAACTCAATTTTGAGTCAAGGAAGAAAGGGAATTGGTAACTCCAGAGGGTGGCAATGCTAAGTCAAACAGTCTTTAGGTACCACTGACGTTTCTTCATGTGAAGCATGGCAAACAGGAGCATGGGTAAGGCAAGATGTCATGAACCCTAGAATTCTGAGAAATTCCCTTGCAGAAATTAGAGAAAAGGGATGAACAGACTGGAAGTAAATTGTCAGAGACAGAACTCTGGAAGAAGGGAGAGAAGACAACATTAGAATGGTTTGATTTCTGCAACCCAGATAAATGTGGTCTTGAGAAGGAGTCAGGATGGACTTCTTGAGATTGATGGTGAATCCAAAACTGTGCTGAAGGAGTGTGGTGAAGTTCAGATGTTGTAAAAGCCTGGATTGGAAGGAAGCCTGCAGAAGGTCATCCAGATATGGGAATATCTGGATTCCCTTGAAGCCTGCAGAAGGCTATGACAGGGGGCAGACATTTGGTGAACACCTTTGAGGCTACAGAAAGACCAAAGGGCAAAGCAGAGACTAAAAATGAGAGGAAGAAACAGGGAAACAAAAAACTTCCTGAAGAGAGGGTGAATAGGAATATGAAGACAGGAATCCTTTAGGTCTAGGGAGACCAGAAAAGCCTGTGGAAGTAAAAGGTGAAACAGGGTATGCATTCTATCCGTGAATAATTAATCCATTTTAAAGAGAGAGTGAGTAGAGAGTGAGACTGAGACAAACGAAGATGGAGGGAGGGTTTGAGAGATATACATAGAAAGATATATACCTATAAAAAGAGACAGTAAGTGGGGTAGTGAAGGGAAGAATGCACACAATTTGAGGACAGATCTTCTCTCTCCATTTGAAGAGTTCTCAGCGCTGAATCATGTCTCAGTCTGACACATCCATCCAGAGAGAAGCCGATGAGGAGGACATGCAAGACTGCAAAGAAAGGGCAGCAGAGGAAGATGAAGTGGAATGCCCGGGGACTGTGTGCCATCGTGTCCAGCTGCCTTCTCCTCTCCTGCACTTTCAGCACCACTGCTGTGGGGTTGCGATGCTTTCTCCTTGTCTCCAAACTCAAGGACCGTTTTCACCTGGATGCAGTCTTCTACTCAGGGCTTGCACTCTGCCTAGGACTGGCCCTGCTGGCTTCTGCCTTGACTTGCTGCTGCAAATAACAGAGCCATGGTTAAACATTCTTCCTACTGGGGGTGCTCATTTTCTTGCTCAGCATGCTTACTGCCTTTGCTGGAGCGGTTGCCATTGGCAACACGGTCTCCCTGGTGGAGAGGAAATATTCATGGTTTTGCCTCAGTGCCCTTGAATCCCTAAGCAGGGAAGCCAGCTGTACCAGGTTGAGGGATTACCAGAGGAACCTAGTGATGTCCACCATCTTTAACTCTTTGGAGTGTCTGTTGGGTTTAATCAATCTGATCATAGTAAAGAACTACAAATCATCTCAACATCGCAGGAGGAGGAGAAGGCATTTGCAGAGACAGAGTGAGGGGTCAATCTTCTATAACAAGGAACCTGACTTTGCCCTAGGGACTGTCTCTTCCAGTTAGTAGCCTGGATCCCACTTTTCTGGGAACCTGAAACATTCTGGAATAAAAGCCTGTTCTCCTTTCTAGTTTACTGGAACAGGTTGAACGATGCCCTGATCCAGTAAAATCTGCATAACTCCAGAAAAGTAAGGAATCTGGAGAAGGTGAGGAAGACCTGAAAGGTGGTGGTGGGGGATTTCCCTACCATAAAGTAACCATGACGAACACTGGACAGAACCCAATATTCTGAAGTTATCCATTGCCAGACAGGGCAGGATAGGGAAAGCCTGAGAGACAGGGGAACCTAGCAGAGGGGAACGGGGGAAATATGTGAGATGGAGGCATATTTGTCCTGAAAGGGAGGCTTTTGAGTTTTAGACATCTGTGTATGCTTATCAGCTAAAATATGCTTAGGAACCCTCTTCCTTTAAAAGGATGATGAGGTTGCCTATGCACAAAGGCAGACTTAGAAGGGTAGCTTCTTTGAAATTTCGGTATGGAAGAAACGCAGATTTGTTTAAGATCCTGCATCACTTTACCTTTGTCTTACAGAGTCTTAAGCATGTAATCAGCAGCTGTACCAAAGAGATTCTGATTGTCCAAAGGAGCATCTAGGTGCTTTGTCTTAAAGCCTGGAGGCAAAGCCAAGAGAACATCCTCATAACTGAACTAGAAGTAGAATCTCTACAGTATGCATTAGAGTGGAACTTAATAATAAGAGGGCAGCAGTCTTTCCTTCAGACTCACGAAGGTCAGACCCTCCCCTCCCCCAAGCGGTAAAAAAAAGGGCCAAACATACCTGGTCATATGGGTATGATAATTAATGGCCCTGAAGGCCAGGGTGGTAGAAGTGCACACTTTTTCCCCAGCCTTTCTATAGCCTTACTATCTTTATCAGAAGGTAGGAGTTTAGAAGAGAGCAAAAGCTTTGAAGGCTTGTCAGTAGAAAGAGGCCACAGCAGCGTCTGAAGGAGGACACTTGTGGAGGTACTTAAAGGCCTCACGCACTTTAAAAAATGGTCAGGCTTCTTAGGAGCTGAAAATGTGTCCACCAAGGCATTCAATACAGGGGTGACAAGGGAAGGTTTAGAAGATTCCATCAGCAAGAGCTCATAATACCTCTTTTGAATATCACGGACTTGTGAGGAATCCCACTTAAAATACTCCATCATTCCAATTACTGTGTCCCCAAAGGACAGCTTCTCAAAGGAAAAACCAGGACTCAAGGAAACTTCTTCAGACCCACAGTCTAAAGCAGAGGTAATTTGTGAGGAGTAGGCCAATGAGTCATCCCCTGAATGCACCTCCTCATCTGAAGAATCAGATTCCCTAGTTCTTTTAGCTGGAGTAGAGAACCAAGGAGAAGTAGGAACACAAAGGTGGTCTTAAGGCCACTGGAGCACTGAACAAGCCCAAAATAAAATCCTACCATTCATTCTGATGATCCTTAGCAATGGGAGGAATGTGCTTATCTTTCTGCTTCTTCTTCTTCAGTAGGATGTCCACTTTGACCAAACTAGGATGCTCAGAGCCATGCCTACACTCAAATAAGGGTATCAGGGACCTCTTCCCTCATTAGAATCTGGGGAATTCCCCAAGGACTTCAGAATTGATCAGCCAAGGTTCCTCCTCAATGTCTGCTGCAGAAGTTTGTATCTCCTCAGAGGATGTGCAAGAAGCCAGTTCCATGCTGACCTCAGACATGGTTATGGCAGAGGAAAGTGATGTCTGCACCGGACCATCTTGGAGGTCTTCACTCACTTCAACAGAGATAACAAACAGTGGCTGGACAGCAGCAGTATCAGACAGAATCTTCCTTGTCTTTTTTTTTTTAAGATATGGCTGTACCTAGGCGTGAGTGTATTTGGCCATGGTATGCTGGATCAAAAGTTTGAGATGTTGGTTCTCAAGATAAATAGACAGAGAGGACAGACAGCTGTGAAGTGTTTTGGGAACAAAGCATGAGAAATGATACACAGGGTATGATCACGTGAAGCACCTAGGTAGAACTAACACTTCTCATGACCGTCTTTATGGGGAATCTTGCCTCCCACACTGAAATTTTCGCTTCCTGAATGACATGAGCCCTAGGTACACAGGTACTGGAAGAAAAAGGAGGAACATCAATGGGGCACTTACCTGAAAATAGTTTTGTAGAAACCAGCTCAGCGAAGGGCATTCAGACTGACATTCATCTGTGGCATTCAGATTGGCAGCACAGAAGTTCTGAGTATGGAGAGTTCATATATCATCTTTATACCCTACTCCTATGCGGGGAGCATATGCCCAGTGTACATTAGAGGAAATCAATATTTGGTACACTGGCTGGATGTTGGGCTATCCTTGGCGGGAGATCTCAAATTAAGAACACTGCAACAGAGATATGGAAGAACATAATTGATGCCGAGAGGCCTAGAATTTTGGGGAGCTCTTTTTTAGAGGCCATCTCCAGAAGACAGAAACGCAAGAATGTGTCCTGATAAGTCAGAACTTTGTCTTCTGACAGGAAGGCCATCCTTTTTATTGTGTCTGTCAAACACCTTAGGCAAACAATTCACTAACAGGGTGTGAGGAAGGCCTTTTGAAGGTTCACTTTGAAGCCCAGGTAGGGAAATGAGGGATGCAACCTTTTCTAAGGATTCCAAGCACCTGGATACAGAACATGCACAAATCAGCAAGTCATCAAAATAAGTAAAATTGCAGATGCCCAGTGTTCTGAAATAGGAAACCAACACACGAGGAGCAGTAGATAACACAAAGGGTAATGCAGAAAACTGATAATGCAAGCCAGATGCATCAAATTTCCAAAATGTCCTGAAATTAGGAACAAGAGGAATAGTGGATTGGAAGCAATGCTAGGACCAACTGTAAGGAGAGTATTTTTTTGAATTTTGAAACTTTTACAAAGGTGTTTAGAAAGCAAAAATCTAAGATTGGTCTCCAGGTGTGATCCTTTTTTGGTACCAAAATGATGCTGAATTAATATCCTTTGCCTTTGAGTATCACAGGTACTGGTTTTCATGACCCCTGCTGCTACCATGTGATAAAGCACTGGAGGAAAACAGCTCTGTCCAATCTGGTAGATGTGAGGGAATTCCCCTCAATGGGGGAGGATTTTCTATCCACTGTCAAGTGTATCCTCTCCGAATTATTCTCTGAACCCATCTGTCTTAAGGCTACTTACAGCCAGGCTGCAGTGTTGAGAGACAGCCTGGTGAAGGACAGGGATTAGGAGGAGGGGACTCAGCAATCAATCCTCTGCAGGGGATTGCTCTTTTTCGGTTAAGGAACTCCTCTTGTTTGTAAGAATTATCCACCAGCCATTTCTCATTTGGAACCCTACCTCTTGTTTGGCTGGGATTTTTGTTTGTTCTACCCCTCGAAGGAAGGCAACTTGTTTGAGGTGAACTTTGGTATATGAAGCATCCTATATGTTCCCTGCTTTAATTTTCCTCCATCATCCCAGTGTTTGAGAATCTGTGTAATACAGGGCCTGATCAACAATTCAAAATTTAAAGATGCATTCAAAATTCAACTTTTAAATC
The DNA here is from genome assembly GCF_019279795.1 of Protopterus annectens. Taxonomy (NCBI): domain Eukaryota; kingdom Metazoa; phylum Chordata; order Ceratodontiformes; family Protopteridae; genus Protopterus; species Protopterus annectens. The sequence continues at coordinate 1,839,867,930 of NC_056737.1, read as the reverse complement.
AAAAAAGCTCTGATTATGTTACCAAGCATGCCTCCTTAACACAACAGAAGTAGTAGCATTTCTCAAGACTGGATCTGCACACGCAAGTACACTTCTCAAAGCATGTTTTGAAAGCTGAGTTAAGTAAGAAACAATTTCACTCTACAGGTAAAGACACAGGAAAATCACCCAAACTGTACTCACACCATAAAATTAATTTCTACATACAGCCTTGATAACTGAAGATTCTAAAGGCTAGATTACCAGCAAGAGACATCCTTTTGACCTGAAGATCTAACCACTTTATCTCTATCAATGGGCAATGGATTAGATGAAGCAAGGGTATTTTATTTAAGTAGGTAGCTAAGAAGAACACAGCTGGGTCAGCAGTCAAATGAGAACAGATACCTGTCATATCAAAGGAAACCTTATATTTTCTCGGAGTCTTTTTTAGGGAATGCTACAACAGATATTGGTATCAGGAGTTAATGTAAACACTGACAGAAATAAAATAACATTTTTTAAATAAACAAAAATTCAAACAGAATAATAAATGTAATAATACAATGAGAAGATAGGGTTCCCAAATAGGGATTACTTGAGCTGCAAGCTGGAAAAATTAAGACTGGATCCTGTGAAGAGTCAAAGGACTTTCTTCTTTGAATGTCAGAAAAAGACCGAACACTCACTTTGTGTGACAGCTGAAAGCTTCTCTCTCAGGATAAGCTCAGCCAGTTAGCTGTCACAGGAAGAGAGAGGGATGGGAGTCTGAGCTTTTGAAAGATGGCCAGTAGTGGGTTACCTTGGCAGATAACTCAAAATGCCAGAAGGTAGTGGTAATGATTAACATATGTGGTCCAATGTATGGCGGTGTACGTTTCTGTCAGTTTACATTTGAATAAATAAAATTGAATAATTCCATATTTGGCTTTGGAGTTAATTGTATGAACCTTTTCAAGAACAAACACTATTAGCTAAATACAAAATGTAATTAACCATCATTATAGCTATAAAGGTCTAATACGCAAGATGTATGCAAGTCTAAAAAAGACCAAAACCAAAAAACAGGACTTGCAAGAGTGCCCAAATGAAGGTCAAAAACCAAACTTCTTAGATGAACACAAGCACTTTATTTCCTTAACGCTGCAACACAAAAGAATATGTTTTCGACATAGAATCCAAGTCTTCATCAGAGATGAACAAATCACAGTAGACCTTACATCAATTTATACCATCCAACCTCTCCCTTGTTGCTGTAGTAGATAAGCCAAAGAATTTTAATTTTGACAGGAGTTTCTGTTTAACTGGGACTAATCCAAGCCTCTGTCCTAGAGCCCAGAATTTCATATATTCATAGTGATCAATATTTACATATACCTGTGTTCCATCTATGGAATGGTGTTTACTCAGGGCGTAAGCAATTAAATCTTCTGGCAGTTCACTGAAATTCGCTTGTTCTATGACTCCACATAATTTATGAAGAACTAGGCTCTCCTGGGACAGCCGTTCTGAGTTGGAAAGTGTATTTTCTGGTAATGTATCCCGGTCTGGGTTTATAGGCTCATAAGCAGTATTCTCTCTTTCAGCAGAATCAAAACAAAATTAATCTTGAGAACTGTTTTTTTAAGCTTTCCAGCATCAGCAATCTTCAGTTAGCTGTCACATGAAGAGAGAGGGATGGGAGTCTGAGCTTTTGAAAGATGGCCAGTAGTGGGTTACCTTGGCAGATAACTCAAAATGCCAGAAGGTAGTGGTAATGATTAACATATGTGGTCCAATGTATGGTGGTGTACGTTTCTGTCAGTTTACATTTGAATAAATAAAATTTAATAATTCCATATTTGGCTTTGGAGTTAATTGTATGAACCTTTTCAAGAACAAACACTATTAGCTAAATACAAAATGTAATTAACCATCATTATAGCTATAAAGGTCTAATCCTGTATATAACACAATCAAAAATGGAAGCTAAAAAAAATCATCTGAATCCATACTTAGCCTTGAAACCAAAGTCTAGCAATGAGTATTTCCCCTCTAGAGACCAGCTGCTACAAAACTGTGTATTTATTGACTTGGTAGAAGCCCATTTTCAGGGAAAGCAAGGGGAGAAAAGCTCCAAATTATTACAAAACATTTTAAGAACTTTAATTTTACAATCTTCGAAAATAAAAACATCTGTAGTTTAAATAATTAAAACAAATTGGACATAATATAAAAACACTGGTTAAGAATCAATATAAGGTATATGACAATTTAATATTTAGAGAAATTTTAGACAGTTTGTAGAGAAATTAAATGCAAGTTAGTCTAATGCGAATATAAACTGCAATATGAATATAAGACTTGTGCCTATTTTAGCTGACAGCAAGACAAATGCAGAATGTTTATGTTAACCTTGGAAGCCTATAAATACATTTACCAAAGCTACTGTAATGCTACAGCCGTTTTAAGGTCAAAGTGCAAACATTAATAAAAACAACCTACGGTATAAATTTTAAATGAGTATAACAAGACTTGTGCCTATTTTAGCTGACAGCGAGACAAATGCATTCACATTACATAAACTGATAATCTGAATGAAAACTCCAGCCAAGCTAGAACTTCCACTAAGTGACCTCTCAAACCTCTTGTACCTGAGGCACATGGGATATATGCAAATGACCCGTAAGAACATCAGGTGTTTCAGCTACATGGCGATTCTGAACGTCCATGACTTATTTCTTTTTAAGTAGTTTCAATGGACAATTTCAGGCCAGTAAAGCCAAACCCCACTAGCTGTTGGATATGCATATTGCGGCCTTGTTATGATCTCTTCAGCACAGCACAAGCAGAGTGTTTGATATAAGAAACACAGGGCTGTCACACCCAGCTGATGTCCATTACCATTAAGGTGACTGCAAAATATCCCAAATAACAAATTAAAACAGACTGAGAAGGTCACACACAAAAAAAAAACAATCAGTAAAAACTAAATCTGATACAAGAGGTTTGAGAGGTCACTCAGTGGAAGTTCTAGCTTGGCCGGAGTTTTCATTTAGTTTTTACTGATTGTTTTTTCTGTGTGACCTTCTCACGCTTTGTTTTAATTTATTATTTGGGATATTTTGCAGTCACCCTAATGGTAATGGACATCAGCTGGGTATAACATCCCTGTGTTTCTTATGCTCACCATATAGCTGAAACACCTGATGTTCTTAAATGACATCTGCATTTATCCCATGTGCCTCTAATACAAGAGATTTGAGAGGTCACTCAATGGAAGTTCTAGCTTGGCTGGAGTTTTCATTTAGTTTTTACTGCTTGGTTTTATTGTGTGACCTTCTCACTCTGTTATAAACTAATAATCTGACAAATGGATTCCAATTTGAAAAGCTAAATTTCTGAACAGGAATACAAAACACTTTTAAAAACAGTCATTGCTGTCAATACAAACATATAAATATTCCTGTGATGTTATGAGCTAGTGCCACCTGTGCCAAGGAGAGTAGGGCAGTATATGTATACATATGCCAGCATAGCTAGCTGCAGTTTTGCAAAGACTTTTATGTTATTTGATGATCACACTGACTTGTACAGATGTCTGAGTTAAAAATATTTTTGTAAAGTTACTTGCATTAAAAATGCATCAACAGTCAGTCCTGCTAGACAGAAACATATGCATGTGTATTAGGTTGTATTGTGTAACTGATCAAATGTGTATGTTTATCAAAGATACCCTAGAAGTGTGGAAATTTTGAAATTGTATTCTAGCTTTCAGATGCTGCCACAGATCTTAGCAAAGCTCTGTGTGTGTATTGTACCAGGGTCAGGTGACCGGAGGTAATGTCATCATCTGACCAGCATCTGGTTTCTTTGAAATCCTCGCAACAGCACTTTGGAACCTGAAAGGAAAGATTTCTGACAGGATATATATCTTACACATCCACGCAGACACAGGGAGACACTGTGTGGCTTTCGTTTTGGTAATAAGACACTCCGCACACATCAGCTTGCCTTGCTTTATAAGTAGTCAGGGAACAGTAATTCTTTAGTTAGTCAAGGACATTTAGTGAGAATACTTTAGTATTCTTTTCTGTATTTGAGAGAACCTATCCTATCTCTGTGGTTGAAACTCAGTTGTTTATTGTATTCAGTATTCTCCTGTTTTCTGTTTTATTATTTATTAAATATTTTAATACCTTCCACTGTGGCTGGTGCTTTAGAGAATACTTTTAGCATTTTGAGAGTACTTATGCTTGTTTTAGTGACACTGTGGCCGCTCCTGAAAGCCCTGCTGCTTTGGTCACATCCTACCATTTGTATTAGTACACAGTATAACTGGGTACCCTTTGTAAGAGCCTTAGGTTAGCTTGGCTGGTGGCAGCGTGATTACCTCGGAGTCTGAGCAGAAAGGGGCACAGCTAGTAAATCTGTGCCAGCTCTTCCCAGGTGTAGGTGCATGTGAAACTCAAATATCCAAATATGTGTATCAGCTACTGCGAACAGGGACACTGTGCTCCAAAGTGGTCAGTGTGCAGTTTGTGTTGGCTTAGAGAGAGAGAGAGGGAGTCCGGCCCCAGGTTTAGAGCATGCCCTCTGTGTGTTTTTAAGTGAAATTGCGCACGGTGCAGGCAGTTGCATCTGAAAATACTGTGTAAATCCAACTTTGCTTTTAGTGACCATCCCTTATTGGAGGCAGTGGTAAGGATGGAGTCTCCTTGACTGCTGGCTCGGAGTAGGGACCTGTCACAGTTTTATTTTTGAGTTTGCCTTTTAAATAATATGGAACTATCTAAAGACCACTATGCAATCTTGTTAAATCAAACATTTAAAAAGAAAACAAATTAATAACCAAACTACTAATATTACTTTGATAAATCTTATACAATAAATGCCACACCATTTTATTTACAGTCATGTACTGGTGGGATTCATCCTTTTAAATCAATGGACTCTAGCCACAGTAAACAAAAAAAAACTTTTCCAGTTTCAATTTGCTTAGACTGTTGATCCCAGTCCTTTTTACTTCCACCAAACTTGTGAATTCTCCAAAATCAGAGGAGCTCACATATTCCATCTCATCTGTCTCATTATTCAGATACAAAGGGAGCTCCTCTAATTTATCCAGCCCTTCCTCTGCAGTAGTTAACTTCTGCATTCCTTTGAACAAAACCACATCCAATACTGCTATAAAAGTCAGCACATGCATTATGTTTTGCCATTTACATTCTTTAATTCCCTCAATGAACTGTATTCATTACTGCATTGTGACTTCTGAACACTGATGATACACATATATGGGCTCCAATAATCACCATAAAATGTTTTCCCAGCTGCCACAACACCTTTTCTTTCTTTCTTTTTTTTTTTTTTAATGCCAGGACACAAACTTGATATACAGTTTGCCATAGTTCCTTTCTGACTGTGTTAACTGTAGTTGGACTGTTTCTTGAACATTAAAAGAATTATTTGCAAAACTAGTATACATTACCATTTTCATTTTAATAAATTCCAACTAATCAAACCCTTCTTTGATTTCCAGCACTCTGAATAATTTTAAATTTCTTCCATTGGTAGCAACTGCTGTTCCACATAAATAAGAACCGGTTAGAAGCGATGCCCTGTGGAGACGTTTACACCTCATTTTGTACATTCTACATTCATAGCTTCTTATGGAGGTTAATCTGATTGACTATCGCATGTTTTTATGAGATCCTATTGGCTAAATGAAAACATCTAGTGTATGGTTAAGGTAAGTGAGCTATATTTGCCCCTTTAAAGTTATTGGAGATTGTATGTTATCAAATGATCCGATTGGTCAAGTAGTAATTCACTTCTAAGCAAATTAGAAAACTAATATACCTGCTTCTTTCATTTTTTTAGATAAAGGAGAATTAAGATTCTTTAATGCAATGATGTGTACATTTTCTATATTGTTGATGCATTGAAGTTCCAGTGTAGAACTTGCTATGACTTGTATGAAATTAAAACTCTATCGCTCGTTGCGCTCTGATGTAAAGACATATAGATATGATGTAAAGACATATAGATAGGTAGGTTAGTCTTATATTGGTAGAACAATGAAAGTTGTTTTGATGTTGAGATATTGCAAAAAGATAAGTACTGTGTTGGCACAATGAAGGTTAACTTATAGTGCTGGACTAATGCAGATTTTAGATACAAACATAAAAGTATCTGCGTAACAGCAGTGATTTCGGACTAAGAGATGTCAGAAATTTGCTTATATTAATTGAGTTATTCATTTATTATTTAATTTTAAGCGCACTCTTAGGTGATGTGTTCAAGAAAATTAGTGGATGAACTTATCTAGTTGTATGACGATCTGTATTCTGATTTGATAATGGTGTTGAATGCTGATTGGATGAGGGTGGATACATACAGCTTATGCTGTATGACTAAACTAATGGTTTTATTGTCTGTTTTATGGGGGGGTGCATTAACTGATGTATTTTTATTGGTTAAAGTTTTTTTAAAAAAGAATGCTCTTTAGAAAATGCATTCTCTGATGAAGTTCTGTTGTTTAATGGACAAAATCCTATGTGTGCGAATAAAAGGATATTTTTGGCTCTAATCTTTTGGCTCTACCAGCGGTTTGTGACATCAATACTTTCAGCTTGTTTTTGGCGTATTTCTGCCTTGTTCCTGGAGGAATTTACCGTGCTTGCAAGTGTGGTTTTATTCGGGGTTCCACATAAACTATCTGCTCATAAGTGTCATGCATTTTCTCTCGAGTTTAATTTGTAGCCTATTTGGCATTACGGCAATATGTTGGCGATGTAATGTTTCAAAATCAACTTCTCACACTTCCAGTTGTCAAACATGACTAGATGAAAAGTCCTGGCAAATGCCACAAATCATACTTTACGTCTTGCAATACAGCATCCATGCCTTTAACTTGAAGATGAAATTATATTTTTGTATTTTCACACTGACTTGGCCAAGCAGCAGCCTTTCATTCAACCTCACTGGAGACTTTTTCCATAAAAGTCCACTCTTCACCATTTGTCTCCATTCTACTACCACCAATATACAAACACTATCAAAAAAATCCATGTCAAACAAACTACTTAAATTTAAAAAAAGAAAACTGCTTCATTTCATCTTGGTTACTGTAGTACCAATCCGAAAAGCCGGTCCCCCTGATGGCAATAAAACGATACTAGTAATCCAAAAAAATCCAAAAAATACGTTGCTGAAGACTCTGTTGCAAATAAATGTCCATTTATTTAGAAAAAGGAGTGAGCGCTTTCGCCATAAGGCTTTATCAAACTCTTAAACATCAAAACCTTCATTTAAAATCTTTTATAAAACATAAAAATCGCTCTCATTGGTTAAAACGTATGTACACGTCACAGTTTAGCTTCTTAAAGCAGTAGTTCACATACTGCCTTCTGAACAATGTTCCTTCATGCAAACCATAGCATAAAACAACATTATATAAATCAAAATGCTTATCTATCCATAAAATGACTTTACCCCTTCTAGGTTTATACAGTATATTGCTTTTTACAACCTTTATAATCACAAGCGTGTAACTAATTACTTATAAAGGCTAAACATCATATAGGAAAGGAAATAAACAACATGTAAGATCGCTATATGGCGATCGTGACAAAATTAGCAAACCAGAAGCTGTGTGCACTCCAAATTTGATATTTCTTTTAAATAACATGCCTGATAGGCATGCTGTACCGAGAGAAGTGCCACGACCTTTCTTGCTTCTAAGATTGTGTAAGATATATTTGGTCATACAGTCACATAAAAGTAAGTAAACAATAGTAAGAACGATGTCACATATAAAAGAAATAGCCAACAACATAGTGAATGGCATTATAGCGATAAAATTCTGACTCTAAAAAACAAACGAATAGATTTATATTTTATACATACAAATTCGGTATCGCAAACTGTTCCGAATAGTTCGTATCCTATTCAAAACTTCAACAATGTTTCACAAGCTCACTATTTAGTTGAAACGCCAAAAAAAGGGCTCAAGCCGTAAACGGCGATCAAAACACAACTTTAAAACACCAGACATAGTGGATGTTTCGTTCACACTAAAATGGCATCACAAGTAAATAAAAACTACCCTGGAACCATGTGCAATAAACAAATACAAAAGAAGTGTGCTCTCCATGGGTTAAAATCCCAAAACAGTTTTTCATATAGAACACACCATCATTCAAACAAATTACCTTAAATGCATTCCAACATGTATAATCAGCAATGCAACGTTCAAAATGCCTATTTCTACATAAAATGAACATATACTCTTCCTAAATTCTATAATATACTCAGTGGGTTATGACCCTCATATATACGTAGTAACTGAAAAACAGTATAGACGGCATGACGTCATATAAGGAGGAGAAGTGTAAAACGTCATATTTAATCACACCAGGACGATCAAAATGTTTATCTGATACAATAATCGCTAGTTTACTATGCTTAAGCGAAGTTGACAACATAGATAGATCTTAGCCATGAAACCATGGTTACTAAACCAACTGGTATCTACGTGAGCACAATTAAGATAATTAATATTCCAATGAGCTTAACGTTAACATAGCTGTCTAACTACTGTAACACATTCAAACAATATATGGCAGGCAACTGTCCAACGGGATCTAAGATGACCTATTTGCATGTAGGATACTGATAGTAACCATTTTTTAAAAGTCAACGATAGCCAGATATGGAATCATATATTATGGTTCCATCATGTACTTACTCACAATCAAAAAAGTATAGGTTTCTATGTACTTGGAGGTTAATCCTCAGAGACGTACATATTCTCCATTCAAGTTTGCATGGATATACCTAAGGACAACTGCATCAATAAAGGTGCATTAATATACGGGCTCCTAATATGCCTAAATTCAGCACCATTATACATGATGAATATACAAATTACGTTACTCTGTGTAATCTTCTTTTCTTCAGGAACGGTTTAATTTGAACTTTGTCATTAAGGCCAGGGGATCTATCCGATCTCCATCTAATTATCCATCTAGTTTCGTTCTCTAAGGTCTTATTAATCAAATCACCTCCTCTAAAACCTTGAAAAATTGTTTGGATAACATAGAACCTGAATGTGTGTTCTGTTCCTTTCTCTTTATGGTGCCTAGCCAGGGCATTAAGGTCTGAGCCTATTCTAGTTAAGTAATTATGTTCTCTGACACGTTCTTTTAACATGCGGTTGGTCTTCCCTACATAGTAAGCATCACATGCATTGCAGACAGCTACATATATTATATTTTTACTTTCACAGGTGGTATTGGTATTAAAGTAAAAAACTTGTTTAGTCAGCGGATGTGTGAACGTAGTATCTTCACAAATGAATTGGCACTGATTACACCTGCCACAAGGTACGGTGTTTACATTCATGGTAGTATCACTATTATATTTATTCCTTGGTCTACACAGTATGCTTTTTAAATTAGGATGGTTCTTAAAAGTTACTCGTGGTGTGGGACCTACCACGTTATTTACATCCTTGTCTGACTTTAAAATATCCCATCGTCTATGCATAGCTTTTTTAACTTCCAAGCTCATTTTACTAAAATTCAATATAGCACTTACTTCATTCTTGACAATCTTTTCAGAATTCTGGGGTTCAGTGTAATGACTAAAATATGGTTTTGCACTACTCGATCGCAAAGAATCCACTGTTTCAATAATATCAGTTATTTCATTTTCAACATAACCCCTTTCCAAAAATCTTTTCTTCATTTCCTGTATCCCATTATCATATTGGGAATAATCTGAGTTGAGTCTGGACACTCTCATAAACTGTCCCTTAAGGACATTACTGAATACATGTCGTGGGTGCATGCTGTGTCTATGTAGTAGATTGTTTCTCTGACAGCTCTTCCTATAAATGGAGGTGTTTAACATTCCATTCAGCATGCGAACTATATCCACATCCAAAAAAGAGATGTGGTCGTAAGAGAAGTTCATGGTGAATTTCAAAAATCCAGTCGTGGACTAAAGATATCTCACAAAATCCCTCAATGAGTCCTCGTCTCCTAGCCACAGGAAAAACAAATCATCTACAAACCGGCAATACATGCCTACATACTCTCTGAACTGTGGTGCATTAAGAAGAAATTTATCTTCCCATCTGGCCATAACAAGGTTGGCGTAGCTATTTGCACAGGATGCGCCCATAGCCACGCCATCCTTCTGCAAATACAAGTCTTCATTAAATGAAAATATATTATGGGTAAGAACTGTTTCAAGGAGTAGTGTAGTTATATCTATCTTCTGAACTGATAGATCGGAATGTTCTCTCATATAATCTGTAATGTATCTAATACCTACATCATTCGGGATCACTGTGAATAAGCTCACAACGTCCAGGGTAACCATGAGGAATTGTTGGTCATCTTGTAGATGTCGTGTATGGGTGTAGAGATCAATCAAAAACTGCTTGCTGTCTCTTAAAATCATTTTGTTTTCATTCACCAATGGTCTCAAAATATCTTCCAAATACAACGACATGGGTTCCGTTACCCACCCTTGGCCTGCCACAATTGGTCTCATAGGTGGATCTACTTTATTTTTGTGGACCTTCGGCAGGCCCTGGATAACTGGTATGATCGGGTCTTTAACCTTTAGAAAGTCATACAGTTGTTCAGTTATGTCAAAAGACATGACTAAGTCATCCAAGGTGTGGTATACTCCAAAAACCTTATCTATAAGTTCATCTTGATTTACCTTGTGATATGTCTGTATATCTTTGAGCATGTCATACATCTTCTTTTCATAGTAACTAGTATCCATTACAACTATGGGTCCACCTTTATCTGCAGGCCTGATAGTGATGGACCTGTCATCTCTTAAACTGTATAGGGCCTGTCTTTGATTACGATTCAAATTCTGTCCATGTTTTTTAATGGGTTTTTCTTGAAACATTTCATATATGTCATCTTCTAACACATTCCCAAATACTTCCACTGTTGGGTGAAGTTGTGGTACATATACACTATTAGCACGAAACTTATTTACTCCATTTGGTGGAACACTTTGTCCAAAATCAAGTTTAAGTTGTATGTTTCGAATGAACAATTTGGTGTCTATAACCGTGTCCACCAGATTGCTTTCTTTGGTGGGAATAAAGCCCAAACCTTTATTTAAAACCTGTTCTTCAAATGTACTCAAGGACCTGTTTGAAAGGTTAAAGACTAGTGATTCTGTTTTCCCCACATTTTCTTTATGGTAGGACCCTGAGGTAGTTCCTCTGTAGATCCTTTCCTTTTCTGTCTCCCCCTGCTGTTGGATCTCTTCTTCTCTAAAAAATATTGCTGAGCAATGGGGAGGGGTACGGGTAGGGCATTTGTATTATTTTTAGGTCTAACTACCGCAGCTCCTGACCTCTGTACATCCGTGATACACCCTGTCAAACTATTTACTGATTGTGTGTTCGTAACTCCTTCCCTGGTTCTAACACTACTATGTGCCACTACATGTTGCCCATTAGAATCCAGACATCCATTTGCATTGTTCTCACTAGGCACTTCGCCCATACCATTACTATCAGGTACTATATTTGTTTGTGGTCTTACTTCACTGACGCTGGCTTGGTTAGTATTAGTCTCTAGGCGCTGCCCTATTGGACCATTATACCTATCCTGACGTTCAGCATACCTCTGTTGTTCATTGTTAGAAAAATTACTTGAATATCCTGTATTCCTATCTCTAGGCCAAGTGAATACATGATTATTTCTAAAATCACGCACATCACGTGTTATCTTACTCTTTTTCTGATCAAACATCCTTTTTTCCATCAACATTACATCCTCCAATACTTTTTCTAACTTCGTTGTATGCACATTTTCAGTGTACTTAATTTTAAAGTCATTAAACATTTTGTTGACCTGTGTTCTCAACAGATCTTCCTCGGGTAGATGAAAATCGATTAACAGCCTCATATAACTGAAGCTCAGTTCAAGATTCAATTGCTGCCAACGATATAGCAAGTCTGGGAAGTGGTTACCAGAAGTGGGCATTTTTAAAACACGGAGCCCACGAGGTATGATACGTTTTAATAGGCATACTTCAAAGTAATGCCTTTGAACCTGTAACCTCTTCAGTTTCACAAAAGCAGTCTCTAGTTCCACTAAATCTCTAGTAACATTGAAGTTACTTACTTCAGGCTGGTTGGTGCTGTCCCCATCAACAATGGGTTCAAAATCAAGTAACACGTTGGTTTCTCCAGTCACGCATACTTGAAACCGTTGCATGAATTTGTTGGTATAATCCAAAGTAGTCGGAACATAAGGAAGTTCAATATTTGTGTTGTTCTCGTTCGCCATCCTCTTCAGTAGCTGCCTTGACGAAAAATATGTAGTAAAATTCACAAACCCAATGCAGTGCAGCCACAAACAGAGACGGGGTTCCACGCCAATAAAAATAAAAGAAATACCAATCCGAAAAGCCGGTCCCCCTGATGGCAATAAAACGATACTAGTAATCCAAAAAAATCCAAAAAATACGTTGCTGAAGACTCTGTTGCAAATAAATGTCCATTTATTTAGAAAAGGAGTGGCGCCATAAGGCTTTATCAAACTCTTAAACATCAAAACCTTCATTTAAAATCTTTTATAAAACATAAAAATCGCTCTCATTGGTTAAAACGTATGTACACGTCACAGTTTAGCTTCTTAAAGCAGTATTTCACATACTGCCTTCTGGACAATGTTCCTTCATGCAAATCATAACATAAAACAGCATTATATAAATCAAAATGCTTATCTATCCATAAAATGACTTTACCCCTTCTAGGTTTATACAGTATATTGCTTTTTACAACCTTTATAATCACAAGCGTGTAACTAATTACTTATAAAGGCTAAACATCATATAGGAAAGGAAATAAACAACATGTAAGATCGCTATATGGCGATCGTGACAAAATTAGCAAACCAGAAGCTGTGTGCACTCCAAATTTGATATTTCTTTTAAATAACATGCCTGATAGGCATGCTGTACCGAGAGAAGTGCCACGACCTTTCTTGCTTCTAAGATTGTGTAAGATATATTTGGTCATACAGTCACATAAAAGTAAGTAAACAATAGTAAGAACGATGTCACATATAAAAGAAATAGCCAACAACATAGTGAATGGCATTATAGCGATAAAATTCTGACTCTAAAAAACAAACGAATAGATTTATATTTTATACATACAATTTCGGTATCGCAAACTGTTCCGAATAGTTCGTATCCTATTCAAAACTTCAACAATGTTTCACAAGCTCACTATTTAGTTGAAACGCCAAAAAAGGCTCAAGCCGTAAACGGCGATCAAAACACAACTTTAAAACACCAGACATAGTGGATGTTTCGTTCACACTAAAATGGCATCACAAGTAAATAAAAACTACCCTGGAACCATGTGCAATAAACAAATACAAAAGAAGTGTGCTCTCCATGGGTTAAAATCCCAAAACAGTTTTTCATATAGAACACACCATCATTCAAACAAATTACCTTAAATGCATTCCAACATGTATAATCAGCAATGCAACGTTCAAAATGCCTATTTCTACATAAAATGAACATATACTCTTCCTAAATTCTATAATATACTCAGTGGGTTATGACCCTCATATATACGTAGTAACTGAAAAACAGTATAGACGGCATGACGTCATATAAGGAGGAGAAGTGTAAAACGTCATATTTAATCACACCAGGACGATCAAAATGTTTATCTGATACAATAATCGCTAGTTTACTATGCTTAAGCGAAGTTGACAACATAGATAGATCTTAGCCATGAAACCATGGTTACTAAACCAACTGGTATCTACGTGAGCACAATTAAGATAATTAATATTCCAATGAGCTTAACGTTAACATAGCTGTCTAACTACTGTAACACATTCAAACAATATATGGCAGGCAACTGTCCAACGGGATCTAAGATGACCTATTTGCATGTAGGATACTGATAGTAACCATTTTTTAAAAGTCAACGATAGCCAGATATGGAATCATATATTATGGTTCCATCATGTACTTACTCACAATCAAAAAAGTATAGGTTTCTATGTACTTGGAGGTTAATCCTCAGAGACGTACATATTCTCCATTCAAGTTTGCATGGATATACCTAAGGACAACTGCATCAATAAAGGTGCATTAATATACGGGCTCCTAATATGCCTAAATTCAGCACCATTATACATGATGAATATACAAATTACGTTACTCTGTGTAATCTTCTTTTCTTCAGGAACGGTTTAATTTGAACTTTGTCATTAAGGCCAGGGGATCTATCCGATCTCCATCTAATTATCCATCTAGTTTCGTTCTCTAAGGTCTTATTAATCAAATCACCTCCTCTAAAACCTTGCCTTTGAACCTGTAACCTCTTCAGTTTCACAAAAGCAGTCTCTAGTTCCGCTAAATCTCTAGTAACATTGAAGTTACTTACTTCAGGCTGGTTGGTGCTGTCCCCATCAACAATGGGTTCAAAATCAAGTAACACGTTGGTTTCTCCAGTCACGCATACTTGAAACCGTTGCATGAATTTGTTGGTATAATCCAAAGTAGTCGGAACATAAGGAAGTTCAATATTTGTGTTGTTCTCGTTCGCCATCCTCTTCAGTAGCTGCCTTGACGAAAAATATGTAGTAAAATTCACAAACCCAATGCAGTGCAGCCACAGACAGAGACGGGGTTCCACGCCAATAAAAGTAAAAGAAATACCAATCCGAAAAGCCGGTCCCCCTGATGGCTTACTATGTAGGGAAGACCAACCGCATGTTAAAAGAACGTGTCAGAGAACATAATTACTTAACTAGAATAGGCTCAGACCTTAATGCCCTGGCTAGGCACCATAAAGAGAAAGGAACAGAACACACATTCAGGTTCTATGTTATCCAAACAATTTTTCAAGGTTTTAGAGGAGGTGATTTGATTAATAAGACCTTAGAGAACGAAACTAGATGGATAATTAGATGGAGATCGGATAGATCCCCTGGCCTTAATGACAAAGTTCAAATTAAACCGTTCCTGAAGAAAAGAAGATTACACAGAGTAACGTAATTTGTATATTCATCATGTATAATGGTGCTGAATTTAGGCATATTAGGAGCCCGTATATTAATGCACCTTTATTGATGCAGTTGTCCTTAGGTATATCCATGCAAACTTGAATGGAGAATATGTACGTCTCTGAGGATTAACCTCCAAGTACATAGAAACCTATACTTTTGATTGTGAGTAGTACACGATGGAACCATAATATATGATTCCATATCTGGCTATCGTTGACTTTTAAAAAATGGTTACTATCAGTATCCTACATGCAAATAGGTCATCTTAGATCCCGTTGGACAGTTGCCTGCCATATATTGTTTGAATGTGTTACAGTAGTTAGACAGCTATGTTAACGTTAAGCTCATTGGAATATTAATTATCTTAATTGTGCTCACGAGATACCAGTTGGTTTAGTAACCATGGTTTCATGGCTAAGATCTATCTATGTTGTCAACTTCGCTAAGCATAGTAAACTAGCGATTATTGTATCAGATAAACATTTTTTCGTCCCGGTGTGATTAGATAGGACGTTTACATCTCTCTTCCTTATATGACGTCATGACGTCTATACTGTTTTTCAGTTACTACGGATGTATCAGGGTCATAATCTAATGAGTATATTATAGAATTCAGGAAGAGTATATGTTTATTTTATGTAGAAATAGGCATTTTGAACGTTGCATTGCTGACTATACCTGTTGGAATGCATTTAAGGTAATTTGTTTGAATGATGGTGTGTTCTATATGAAAAACTGTTTTGGGACTTTAACCCATGGAGAGCACACTTCTTTTGTATTTGTTTATTGCACATGGTTCCAGCGTAATTTTTATTTAATTGTGATGCCATTTTAGTGTGAACGAAACATCTTATATGTCTGGTGTTTTAAAGTAGTGTTTTGATTCCCGTTCACGGCTTGAGCCTTTTTTGGCGTTTCAACTAAATAGTGAGCTTGTGAAACATTGTTGATGTTTTGAATAGGATACGAACTATTCGGAACAGTTTGCGATATCGAAATTGTATGTATATAATATAAATCTATTCGTTTGTTTTTTAGAGTCAGAATTCTATCGCTATAATGCCATTCACTATGTTGTTGGCTATTTCTTTTATACGTGACATCGTTCTCACTGTTGTTTATTTACTTTTATGTGACTGTGTGACCAAATATATCTTACACAATCTTAGAAGCAAGAAAGGTCGTGGCACTTCTTCGTACAGCATGCCTATCAGGCATGTTATTTAAAAGAAATATCAAATTTGGAGTGCACACAGCTTCTGGTTTGCTAATTTTGTCACGATCGCCATATAGCGATCTTACATGTTGTTTATTTCCTTTCCTATATGATGTTTAGCCTTTATAAGTAATTAGTTACACGCTGTGATTATAAAGGTTGTAAAAGCAATATACTGTATAAACCTAGAAGGTAAAGTCATTTTATGGATAGATAAGCATTTTGATTTATATAATGCTGTTTTATGTTATGATTTGCATGAAGGAACATTGTTCAGAAGGCAGTATGTGAAATACTGCTTTAAGAAGTTAAACTGTGACGTGTACATACTTTTTAACCAATGAGACCGATTTTTATGTTTTATAAAAGATTTTAATGAAGGTTTTGATGTTTAAGAGTTTGATAAAGCCTTATGGCGAAAGCGCTCACTCCTTTTTCTAAATAAATGGACATTTATTTGCAACAGAGTCTTCAGCAACGTATTTTTTGGATTTTTTTGGATTACTAGTATCGTTTTATTGCCATCAGGGGGACCGGCTTTTCGGATTGGTATTTCTTTTATTTTTATTGGCGTGGAACCCCGTCTCTGTTTGTGGCTGCACTGCATTGGGTTTGTGAATTTAGTTACTGTAGTGACTAGGCAATACAACCATTCATGAGATCTGGACATAAACACCGTGGTTTCCTGCAAATTATACATTTCAAGTGGCACATTAACTCTCACAGCAATTTTCTAAGCCTGTTCAGCTGATATTCAGTAATGCTCTTTCTTCAACAAACAAGATACCCACTTACCAAATGATAAAATAAATAAGCATCACAGTCTCCAATGTTTAAGTACAATGCTTGTAGTGCATGACAACCTTCTAATCTCTTCTTACTTGGGGACATAATTCTGTCAGATTCCACTGCCAAGGTTTAAAAATGACAGTCAGAATCATAATGGCAATATGTATAAATCAGCAAACTGCTGCCAATAAGTCAGACTGAGACATAAAAAACATGCTATCTGGGGCTGAGAAGCAGAGTGGCATACTATCAAATGATTTGGCTGTTCTACACATCATAAAAACAGTAACTATTTTTTTTTCTTTATTTTAATTTGAAACTAGATTGTTGGTGGAAAAAACTGGACTGGCAGATATTCAAAATTCCCTTTGGAGTAGCAACTCAGAAAAACTGCTCCCACCCAAGTAATGGCCGTGAAAACAATGACCAGACACACTGATCCAGCATGTCTTCTATTCTGATGATCATTCCAAAAGCTTACTATTATACAGCTGATTATTGGGTCTAAAATGGTAAATCTGCTTCATCTCTAACCTTTACTCTTGCTGCTACATGTACAATATCAAACGCAGCTACATGGCCTCACCTCCTGCTCAAATATCAGTATGTCTTTGTCACTGCAGTAGCACACACCCACCTACTCCAGTCTAAGTGACAAAACAAAGTACTGCACTTTGTGAAGTTTTAAAGAGACTACTTTTAAATATTACCTGAAATGGTGGTATGTGAGCAAGGGGTACTGCATCATTTTCCCATCAAAAACAGCAAATTCACTACTATGTAGAGAAACTTGACCATGTATCACTCTCTGGACAAAATGTAAAACAGAGAAACTTCTTATTAGCAGTGCTACAAGAACTTTTTCACTGAAGAGATGATGGTTGATTGAGGAGTTTTCCCAAAGAGGCAGTAACATAAAAACTCTGATTTAATTCAAGAATGTAGAGGATTGTGTGATGGTGGGAGGTTGGTGTGATGGTTAAGGTGCTTGCCTTACAAACACAAGGTGCAGGGTTTGATTCTCACATGGGGTAATTGGCTAGGCTTAAAATGGCCCATGAGGACAGTTAGCCTAGTACTAATCTATGACTCTATAAGCTAATTCAAAAGAAGAAAACTTAGACGAATTGTCTAATCTGCAGCTTATTTAAAAGGCAGGGAAATGGACGGGCTATGTGGGGCAAATGGTCTTTATCTGCCATCAAAATGTTTGCCTACTTCTGCTCCCTTTTACCCCATCATTTGCAAAGTCACAAAGCTTTCCTTACTCTGTGTTAAGGGGTCTAATCTCTTGGTTCTCTTAACATACACACTGAGGCATTCAATTTCTACTTAATTTCAAAATGAAAACTATCCTAAAAAATTCAACTGATATCTACTGCTGAAAAGCTTATTTACCTTTCAATTTATTTATTTTATTTAGTTTACATTTGTTTATCGGGAAAGTCCGACTGGACATGAAGTCCATTTTCAGTGGAGGCCCGGAGAGAAAAGCTCTCCAAGACATAACAGAGATACAAAGCATTTCTAAAAATTACAAAGATACACATTTTATAAAGAGATTAAAAACAGATTAGTCAAAAATTGCAACTGGAAGGTCCAAAAATCATACAAAGACTGAACATATAACTATATACAGTATTTACAGGATTGGACAATACATACAAGTTTGAAATAAAAGATTTCCTAAGGAAACTGTTTAGTGAGGGCGATGAAGAGATTAGTAGAATTATTAGTTAGTTGGGGTACCACTTAGTGAGCTCAGAGTAAATCAGATAGTGACAAAGTCAGTTAGGTGGCTTGGTTTAGTCCAGATCAGTTATTTAGCCAGGTTCAGTACATATGCAGATCTATGTAGCGGATAGGTGGGCTTTTAGTAATTTTTTTAACTGAACTGAGTTAGTGTTGGATTTGATGTTTAGTGGTAGAGCTTTCCAGAATTTGGCGATACTACGAGAGTAGAGGGATTCTCCAGCATAGTTTTTGCTTTTTGTTATTTTTATTAGTGTCTTGTTGCGAGAGTGAAGAGTCTGATTATTAGAGTAATGAGAAAGTAAGTTATTTAGAGCTGGTGTTTTTTTCAGGGTGGTTAAGTATTTGGAGTGCTATTTTGAGCTGGCTGTATTTTAATAAATACTTTATAGAAACCATCCAGACCCTTGTAAACAACCAACCCTATGACATCTCCACCCCCCCCCACCCCCAACTAACAACTGCCTCAAGTTCAGCTTCCACCCAGAATCAACCAAATCCATTGAAAAACTACTCTGCAAGCTCAAACCAACGTCTCTAGCTGCAGATAAATTACCCGTTGAGTACCTCCACCTGGCTGCAGAAGCCATATCATATCCTGCCTCCATCCTAATTAACAGATCCATCTCCGAGTGTATAGTACCCAAGCTATGGAAAATATCACATATCATTCCTCTACATAAAGGGGGAACCTCCCTGGAACTCAGTAACTACCACCCTATAGGCATACTAACCACTTTATCTAAAATTTTAGAGAGGGTAATACACAAGCAACTAATGAAATATATCCTAGAAAATAATCTAATAGCAACACAACAACATGGCTTTAGACCCTTCCATAGAACCCCACCAACACTGTCAATGCTCACAGAAACAATGGACTCCTTATATCTGCCACCTTCCTTTTTTCAATACTCACAGAAACAACGGACTCCTTGTATCTGCCACCTTCCTTGACTTGTCCAAAGCATTCGATATGGTTAACCACAATAAACTCCTTCTTTCACTAACAACTCTAAACCTTACCACCCCTGCCATTTCCTGGTTCAAAAACTACCTAGAGGGAAGGAAACAAGCTGTTATGTGGCAAAAGCAACTCTCCCCCTCCCTACCAGTCTCCCTAGGAGTACCCCAAGGCTCCATCCTGGGGCCACTTCTTTTTACCCTCTTCACCAATCAGCTCCCAAACAGTATTCCTAAAGCCTCAATAGTGCAATATGCAGATGATACCACCATAATATGCGCAGCCAAATCAATTGACATCCTTCACTCCCTAACACAAGAAGGCTTTTCCCTAGCAGAAACGTGGATTACAAACCAAGGGCTCATTCTGAATCCAAGTAAAACAAAGCTAGTACTCTTTAGCTCCCATAGAGCCACACCTCCCACCGATTCTTTCATCTCCTCCTTTAACAAGACCCACAATCACCCCCAAAAATCATACCATACTCTTAGGGATTGAGATAGATAATTACCTTAGAGATTTGACCTACATATTTCTATAACCATACAAAAAGTACATAAAAAACTTGGCCTACTGTATCATAATAAAAAGTTCCTCAATGACAACTCCAAAACTACAATAGCGAGGATTCACCTACTATCCACCCTACTTTATGCCTCCCCCGTGCTTACAAATCTCCACAAATTTGACCTAAACAAACTTGATAGCTGTTATAATAAAATAGCCAAATTTGCTACCACTTCTCTCATCAGAACACATCACTGTGAATGCCAAAAAAACTAAAATGGCTAGAACTACCACTACTACTTCAACTCAATCAACTATCACTAGCCCACAAAATAATATACAACTCTGAAAACACCCCAGCTCTATAAAATCTTTTGCAACCCTATACAACCGCCAGGCCCTTGAGGTCTAGCACACAAAACCTCCTTAAAGTAACCAAATATAACAATGAAGCTGGTAAGTCTGTCTACAGCCACTGTATAGCAAAAACCTGGAACTCACTTCCTGCCCACATAACTGACAACAAATCCCCATCACAGTTCAAGAAACTTGTTAAAACTCACTTTTTGAATAATCGACTGTGTTCCTGTATCCCCCCAGGCTAATGTCTCATTAGAACACTTCACCTAACTTAAGTAACTCTGCTAAACCAACCAGTCATAGTACTGTACCCACTTAGGATGGTTAATCTACTGCTCATCCCATCTCTCCAGGAGTTAGGGAAAACTACCCCAGCAATGTCGAGCTCTCCATAAGCAACTAAAACCAGGACAAGACATATTGTAAATCAATTTGTTATCCTTCTCAACTAAAACCAGGCGAAGACATATAGTGACTCAATCTGTTATCCTTCTCAACTACATTGAGCATCATCTGCTCTCTCGGAGCCTTATTCTACGTCTCTGCTTTTACTCTGATAGTAAATCTATCACAGGAATCCTAAACTTAGAAATATCTTCTAAAATTTATATTATATTGTACAGAACGAATGTATCATATCTGTTAGTTAATATGTATGTCAAAGTCTCTTCTATGGAAATTGTATGTCAAAAAGTCTATCCTTAAAACTATGTTTTATAAAAACAATTGTTCTCTTGGAGCTTTTCTCCCTGGGCCTCCACTGAAAATGGACTTGTAATCCAGTTGGACTCTCCCGGTCAACCAATGTAAAATAAAAAAATAAATAAATAAATAAATAGTAGAGAGGGGAATTCAAGCCATGAAAGTTTTCTAAGAGAGTGGCAATGGTGGAATTTATAGTTGGCACCTGTAGCAAACTTTGCGATTTTATTGTAACAAATTTCTAGCTTAGTTATATCTGATTATCTTAGTTTGGTAAAGATAGGGAATGCATATAGTAATGCTGAAATACAGTAGATTCTGGCAATTATGGCCCTGGCATCGGTGGTGAGATAATGTTTGCTCCTGTAGAGGCAACCTAGTTTTTTGGTACTTTTTATGGCTTGGGTTATATGAATGTCAAATATCAAGTTCTTGTCAATTGTAACTCCTAATAACTTTGTATTAGTAACTGGAGTTATGATGATGTTATTGGCAGAGGTTATTTTAAAGGGGTATGGCATCTGGGGATCTAGTATTGTGAAACAGGATGAGTTTAGTTTTCTTGGGGTTCAGTATTAGTTGTGCATTAGTTAGCTAAGATTCTATAGCCCTGAAAGACTTCTGAGCTATTTGTTCAAGTTGTTAGACAGTAGGAGCTGCACATATTAAGGTTGAATAGTCTTGTATACTGTACCAGTGTGGTGTCTTTAGTGACTGTATAGAGGTTGTTTGTGAATATGGTAGAGAGGAGTGGGCTGATGATAGATCCTTGTGGGACTCCTAGAGTGACGGGCAGTAGTAGAGAGAGGTTTTGCTGCCATATTACTGTTTGTTGACAGCCAGCCAGCCAGTCTTGAAACCAGGCTAGTACTGGCTGGCTAAGCTTTAGATCAACGAGGACATTTATGAGCTTGGCATGTGATATGGTGTTGAATGCTTTTGACAGATCAAGGAAAACTGAGACTAGATTACCTTCATTATGGAGCTGGTTCACGAAATTGGTGAAACTCACAAGGGCTATAGTAGCGCTGTGATTAGGTCGGAATCCATGTTGTGAGGGAGTTAGGAGATTGTTTGTTAATAGTTAATAGATATTGTAGAAGTTGTGAATGAACGCATTTTTCCAAGATTTTAGAAAAGGAACATAGTATGGCTATTGGACAATAGTTAGATAGGTCAGTTGAGTTTCTGCCTTTGTGAAGTGGAATTATGTGGGCAGTTTTCCAGAGTCTGGGTATTTTCTGTTCTGAGACTGAGCAGAGCAGTTCATTAATATAGAGACTGGGACTGAGATGGCATCATCTGCTGTTTTCAGATATTCTGCTGGCAGGTTATCTGCAGCCAGAGTAGTTGGCTTGAGTTTTTTTTAAGATATTTTTTTACATCCTGATATCAATGCAAATGACATTCAAACCTGTAAAACCATATGGAACCTCCTATCCTCCCAACAAAAATGCTATTTAACTCCTACAAACTTATTCTATCAATCAAAACGCAAAAAGAAGTTACTTATTCTAGTTACTGGAAGGAAATGGATCCTTCAATCACAAACAAACAAATATCTCAAGCGATCCAGCCTACCTCCCCTTAAAAAAACGTACACAGATCATAATACTTCATAACGCCTATCTCACTCCAATCATTACAAATAAAATATACTCAACCACCTCTCCATTCTGCTCCTATTGTAATAATCACAAGGCTGATCCAATCCACATCTTCTGGAGCTGCAAGTGCACCTACAAGCTATGGTGCTCACTTAAAGTCCAACTAGAAAAAAATGAGCTATGAAAAGTCCACCTTATCTTGGAAACTAGCTCTCCTACATATCATCCCCGCAGGTCTGACTAAACTACAAACATGAATATTAATAACACTAGTTTCTTTACTTAAATACCATTACATTGGAAGGATACAGCATCACTCACATGGGAAGGTTTCAAACAATTAGCTACCCAACACCTACTAGCTCACAAATATTTAACCTACACTGAGAAATCCCATACTCACTTTACAGAAGAACCAACACAATTAACGTTCCGAAAAACTACTGAACAAAAAAGAACACAGAACGTTAATAATCCCTGTGTCTTGAGACGAACCTCTCCAAAAACCGGCAATTCAGCAGCTTAGTCCAACAAGCAGATGCCACAAGAAAAGATATAAACAAGTCAACGAGGTCTAAAAACAAGCTGGAAATTTGTTAAACAAATGTGAAAATAAATCCAAAAAAGTATCCAAGGATTTTATATAGGAAAAACGGAGAGGAAATTTAATAAGCAGATATACTCACATCTATACAGTATAAGGACAAAAGATGAAAGGAATGCCCTTCATAGGCACATTAAAAAATGTGGAGACAAACATCATTTTAAGTTCGCTATTATTGATAGTGTTCGAATAGACATGGGGGGGAGACTTCAAGGGCCTGTTACCATACAAAGAGTATTGGTGGCAGGTATTATTGGATTCTTCAACCTCACCAGATTTCTATTAAACCTTTGCTAGTCATGGGTTGAACAAATGGTTTATTGGCACTTTTAGAAGTCATTTTGTGATCATAAATTATTAACAATCATCATTTTATTTATAACCTAATCAGTTTGGTTGTTTTTTTTTTTTTTAAAGGACAGTTTTGACAGAATATGTCAGAATTAATTATTTTATACACAAACAGAACATATATATAATAAATTAAATTCAAATTTTTAAATTGTATTGTGTTTATATTTATATTAAGAACAATACGGATTGGTGACATTTGTATGACATGAGGTTGTGTACTACTGTGTAACTTACTGGTGTCTTATGCCTTTAAGAAAAAGTGCTTTGCATGCTGGCGCCAAAAAGTTTATTTAAATGTTGAGAGGTCTGTTTTACACTGTTCTGAAGAAGCTTGCTATCTAGCAAGTGAAAGCGCTTAACCTTGGATACTTTTTTGGATTTCTTTTCACATTTGTTTAATAAATTTCCAGCTTGTTTTTAGACCTCGTTGACTTGTTTATATCTTTTCTTGTGGCATCTGCTTATCGGACTAAGCTGTTGAATTGCCGGTTTTTGGAGAGTTCGTCTCAAGACACAGGGACTTTTAACGTTCTGTGTTCTTTTTTGTTCAGTAGTTTTTCGGAACGTTAATTGTGTTGGTTCTTTCAAGTTCTACCCATGGAGACTGATCGAGACGACAATCCAGGCACTCCCCCTAGACTGCAATGTGGTGAGTTGGCTCAAGTACAGGCAGAGCTAACAGAGCTGCGGAGAGAAGTAAGCAGACTCTGATTTATTAACTAGATTCGGCAATTTTGTCACTGCTAGTATTAACATTAGTTCTAGTCATGGTGCACCAATTTCTGAGTCACCTGCAGTGGGAAAAAATGAAGTAACACATTATCGAGATTTGAGGATGTTTAATAACAGCTTGGACAATAATTTGAATAATTCTAATAGTACCTCACATTCACCCGAAATACCTAATGGCCAGGTGAATGTTAATGACTGTTCGAGACTGACTGATTTACCAGCTACTTGTCATTCCATTAATAAAAAGAACAGCACAAAGTTAGGTATATCAGACTTTACTTTTGACTGGTCCTTTGGTGACTTAGATTTGGAAGCAAAGCGTGTGGGTACTAAACCGAAAAAGGTTATGTCCCAAAAGACTTGTATTCATCAAGAAACAAGTGTTGGTATGGACAAAAGGACTGTGACTGTTGCGGATTCAGCAAATACAATAGACAGAGCTAGTGGTCATTCAAACCATCTTTTAAAAACATTTCTGGACAAAAATTGTGTGTTTGATAGTAATAACCCAGTTGATAATGGAAATTCTTCGGTCCCTAAAGGATCATTTAAGGACATTATTTATGGCCTGGGTAAGAAATTGAACAACATTAATAACATCAAATTAGACAATGCATATTTTAACAAATGTATGGAGCATAATATAGTCCCTATGGGACTTTGTTTTTTTAAATGTCCTATGGGAATTGAATTGACTGACAACATTGTACAACAGTTCAATATGTTTTTTGATCAATGTGGTTTTAAATATATGCAAATGTTAATAAAATACAACAATGAGAAATTAGTGAGACTTATGCAAGAAGTGGAAGAGTTGAATGAGATTATTAGAAAAGATTTATTGTTCCCGCAATGGGAAAAACTATATGTCAAACAGTTTGATGTGGCAGACAATGCTATTAAACAAATACACGATCGTAAAAATAAGAAATTCAGTAGAGATATAGAAAAATACAGAAAGGGAAGGGCATATTTATGGGAGAAATATAAAGTGGACAATAAAAAGTTTTTTAAAAATGTTTCAGGTGAAGAACTTGACGATGCTTATAGCAGTTATGGACATCAGAGGGGCAATCAAGAATATCATTCTTTTCACACAGAGAACAGGAGAAGACAAAGAGATTGGAAATGGGAAGGGAATTGGAGAAGACAAAAACAGGGATATCAGGGATATTAGTTGAAAGGCAAGTACAAGAGACCTTAAGTATACAAGGGGGGAATGCCACACTGATGAGTAACAAGGACTCGTCCAACTCTAATAATGTTAAAATTGTACAGGAAGGTGTGGTATACAACTATAAGAACTTTAACATTTATAACTACACTGAGTACCCATTACAAATGGTACATTTTGACTTATTTTCAAAAGGTATGAAATTCATCCCTACTATAAAATCCAGACTTGCTGACTGCATCAGTGAGATTAAAAAATATATAAGGAAACTTAAGTGTCATGTTCAAGGATTCCATCAGGGACATTAGCAAGCAAAACAATATTCTTCAAGGGTTAAAAAAGAAGAGTACATTTGTACCCCCTATGCACCCTATTACATCAATCTATGACGAATCTGTTACACAACAGGTGTATAGATTATACAATCATATTAGTGGAAAAAGGATCAACTACAATTTATCCTTGGGTGAACAAAAGGCCCTTTGCGATTTAAGGAATGATGATAGTATTAGGGTAATGAAACCCGACAAAGTGGGTGGCATTGTCATTTTTGACAGTACAGTTTATTCTACTAAAATATATGACTTACTACATATGTCGGGGAACTATGAAATTGTCTTCTTGAATGAGATAAATATTGCCTATTGAAGGATTGATTTACATTTAGAAGAATTTCTGATTGACAACAGAATTACAATAGACACTTACAAATATATTAAAGTGGAATATCCCAAGCTAGCATCTATAGTGGGAATTCCCAAAGTTCATAAAGACATAAATGACCCCCCATTATCTCGGGAAGCTACTCCAAAACCTTCCCTATGGGCTCATTTATTGATTTTCACTTGAAATATATCTATAATAAAATTCCACACATGATGAAAGATTCATGGGAATTTTTGAAAAAATATCCTACATTTTTGAGAAGAAATAATTTATTTGTCACCGTAGATGTTGTAGACTTCTTTTCCTGTATTCCTAAAACTGAAGGTTTAGAGGCATTTGCTAATAGCATACATAAATATGCAGATTTAAAATGGGATAAAGCATGCTTATTAATGGACATGATGTCAATTGTTCTTGAAAATAATTATATTCAATTCGAGGGAGAACTCTTCAGACAAACCAGGGGCGCTGCTATGGGAGCAGTGTGTGCTCCCATTTTCGCCAATTTGGTTATGTTAGATTGGGAAGAGAATAAGGTTTTTAACAGTCTGTTTATGCAATATGTCAAATATTATTCCCGTTATTTAGATGATATATATATAGGGTTGCCACCTTTCCAAATGCCCAAAGTGGGACATTTGTGCTACAAACATGAGATTTTGCAGGGCAAAACATACCCACGGCCAGTACAAAAGACAGAACTTCAGATTTTTGCCTGAATAAAAGTTTATTCTTGTAGCATTTTAGTTCCTTATTCTGTTTCTTATAACATTTAGGTGTTTCAGATACAGAATAACTGTTTTATGCAACTATTACATAAAATACAGAAAATAATTTTGTCCTAAAATTTCAGGACATTTGCCATTTTTTCACATTTTTTGCAGGACACAACTGCCCAAAGAGGGACTGTCCCTCACAAAGTGGGACAGGTGGTAACCCTATATATATATATATATATATATATATATATATATATATATATATCTATATATATATATTGTGGGAAGGGAGTTCTGACCTTTTGGATCAATTTCTGGAATATCTCAGAGTAGTAATTATCTTAAATTCACTTCGCATAGGAATGATTATGGTGTACCCTACTTGGACACGTGTTTCTAAATTAGGATCTGGGTTCAAGTCAAGAATTTACAGAAAAAACACTTTTTCTAATAGTTATTTAGAATTTTCAAGCAACCATCCCAGGAATAGGTTTGTTAATATATATAAGGGGCAGATTATACGTGCCATTAGAATGACTTCTGTGTACAAAGACATGATAGAGGAAGTAGCATATATAACGACCATGTTTAAGGAAAGAGGATATGATAACAAGATGATGGCTAGAGTCAGTCAGTTGGTTATTCAAGGATGGACAAGTATATATAAACCTTTGTTGGGTTTATATTTTGAATTAGGGGAGACTGAGGACACAACAGTACATTCTATAGTGGACAGCTCATCATATGGGAAATGTGTGTTGGAATATGGTCCATACATTGGTAAAGTTAAGAACATTTTGACTACCAACTGGAATATTATTTCTACTGACGAGGGATTAGTATATTAGGAACAGGACCCAGATTCGTGTTCAAGATGGGCTATAACATTAAGAAATATTTAGAGAAAAATAATTTAAAATTAATATTACAAGACACTTATACTAAAAAATGTGGAAATTGTAAACAGTGCAGTTACATTCTCCAGGATAAAAGTTTAGTACTTGAGAATATAAACAGCACAAAAATTAAATTTAAACAAGGTAATTGTTGTACTAAGATGATCGTATATATGGCTAAATGCATGACATGCTCAGGATTTTATATAGGAAAAACGGAGAGGAAATTTTATAAGCAGATATACTCACATTTATACAGTATAAGGACAAAAGATGAAAGGAATGCCCTTTATAGGCACATTAAAAAATGTGGAGACAAACATCATTTTAAGTTCGCTATTACTGATAGTGTTCGAATAGACATGGGGGAGGGGAGACTTCAAGGGCCTGTTATCATACAAAGAGTATTGGTGGCAGGTATTATTGGATTCTTCAACCCCACCAGGACTCAATGATATAATTTCTATGAAACCTTTGCTAGTCATGGGTTGAACTAATGGTTTATTGGCACTTTTAGAAGTTATTTTGTGATCATAAGTTATTAACAATCATCATTTTATTTATAACCTTATCAGGTTGGTTGTTTTTTTTTTTAAAGGACAGTTTTGACAGAATATGTCAGAATTCATTATTTTATACACAAACAGAACATATATATAATATATTAAATTCAAGTTTTTAGATTGTATTGTGTTTATATTTATATTAAGAACAATACAGATCGGTGACATTTGTATGACATGACATGAGGTTGTGTACTACTGTGTAACTTACTGGTGTCTTATGCCTTTAAGAAAAAGTGCTTTGCATGTTGGCGCCAAAAAGTTTATTTAAATGTTGAGAGGTCTGTTTTACACGGTTCTGAAGAAGCTTGCTATCTAGCAAGTGAAAGCGCTTAACCTTGGATACTTTTTTGGATTTATTTTCACATTTGTTTAATAAATTTCCAGCTTGTTTTTAGACCTTGTTGACTTGTTTATATCTTTTCTTGTGGCATCTGCTTGTCAGACTAAGCTGCTGAATTGCCGGTTTTTGGAGAGGTTCGTCTCAAGACACAAGGATTTTTAACGTTCTGTGTTCTTTTTTGTTCAGTACTTTACAGAATTTTGGAAATCCCTTTCTGAACACATTCTAACTTGAAGTTGGTATATATAATCAATGATGGAATTTTGGCATATGTGCAAATAGTTCTTACTGTTTTGCATGTTTTATTATCAGCAATGTATTCTCTCGTCATATTACTACCTGTCTTAATATTGTTACGTTTTACTGTATTTGTTTTCACACAAAAAAAAAAAAAAAAAAAGGAAATAAGACTTTATACAAAAAAATATATATTTTTTTTACAGTTTCAGTAGGGACTGGTTGGAAGTTAAAGCTGAAATGGTGGGGGGATGGGAGAGACGTTCGTATTTAAAAGGTCTACAATGGATTCAGTAAAGTATTTGTTAAATTGGGTTGGAATATCATCCCTTCTATTGGATAAGGTTGTGTGTGGAGTGGTGATTTGACCTGGATGTAGTACTTTATTTATGGACGACCAAAACTTTTGGGGGGTTTTCGGATGTTTTAACTGGATGTGTCTGTAATGGTCTTTTTTATCCTGTCTAATCTGTTTTTTGGCCAAGTTTCTTAGCTCTATGTATTTTTGATGATTTGGAAAGGTTTTCATTTTGGACCATTTTACCCAGCCTTTGTCTTTTACTTTTAGTAGTGATCTGGTTGACTTAGTTAACCAGGGTGTATAGTTAGGTTTAATCCGTATGGTCCTGGCAGGGGCTAGTTTATTTAGGATACTGATGAAGGTGGTGTTAAAGTATTCTACTGCATTACCTAAAGAGAGATAGTTAACTGGGTTCCATTTGCAATTCCTAATTAAGGTTGTGAACTCGAGGGCATTACAGTTTTTGGTATTATGGATTTGATGGCATTTTGGGG
The DNA here is from genome assembly GCF_019279795.1 of Protopterus annectens. Lineage (NCBI taxonomy): Eukaryota > Metazoa > Chordata > Ceratodontiformes > Protopteridae > Protopterus > Protopterus annectens. The sequence continues at coordinate 1,839,837,903 of NC_056737.1, read as the reverse complement.
TTTTTGAAGGGTTTAGTAGTTGTCGGAGAAGAAAAGTAGGGAGGTGATCACGAAGACTACTGGGGAGACCGCCAGAAATTTGTGTAGTATTGGGGTGGTTAGTTAAGATCCACTCGAGAATTTACTCATTTATCGATTCTGGTAGGATTTTTGATTAGTTGTGAGTAGCCATGGAGGTTAATATAATTTGTGGGGACTGACTGACAGGAAGTCCAATCTATGTTTAAGTTCCCTGCTATGACAGTTTGAGGGAGGGTGGTGGAGGGTTCCTATTGCATTATTGAATTGCTGAAACTTTGAACCTGAAAACATCGAACATAAGTGTCCAAAGTTTCAGCAATTCGAATTAAACTAAAAAACAAACAAACAAAAAAAAAATCAAAAACAGCTCAATAACTGTTGTAAGCAGGGGGGCAAGTCCCTCTGCTCCCCCACACCCCTCACTCAAAAAGGGAATATTTCCTTTTACTGCACTGTAGTGCGATCTCGGAATTGGTATATTTAAAGAACGGGGGTGTGGGGGGCCCAGCCGCCCTTACGTAGGGGGTGCAGGGGGACTTGCCCCCATGCTTACGACAGTTACTTTCTGTCCGTTATTTATTTATTTTTTTGTGTTCAAAATTATAAAACTTCGAACATACAAGTTTGATCTTGTGGTCTTCGAAGTTTTATACTTTCGATCACGTAATAGGAACCCGGTGGTGGATGACCAATGTAATATATGTTCCAGTGTAGGGATATTGTGGCCAGGTGGGATATAGATGCCTATAATGTTTAGATGTTTTTTAAAATTAAAATAGAGTTTGGTTAGTTATTACTTCTAGATTGTGGAAGTCAGGGGTGTCTGTGGCTAATACTTCTAGAGAAAGGCTATTTTTAAACACAATATCTACTCCCCGCCTCTTTTTGTCTATCTACTCTGTGTATATTATAACTAGGGGGTGTTATTTCATTGTTACAGATTTCTGGCTTTAGCCACGTTTCTATTAAGAGGGCAGTGTTGGGGTGGTAGAGATTGGGTAGCATGAAGTTCTTGTATTTTATGAAGGATGCTTCTAAGATTGCTTATAATTAGGAGGTCTGAACTTTTTCTGTTAGGGTAAGGTGGAAGATGAAGTTGACAATGAGGGTTGGTCAAAAGGATTGTGGGGCCAGGGTTGGGATGAATATCATCACTGCACATTAGTTTTGATGCTATAAGATATAGCATTTTTAGAAGTTTATGTATGGTCTTGTTATATTTTAGAGAGCTTTGGGGAGGTGAATGGTGAGGTAGGAATGTGAATTTTGCCAGTGTGTTATGGGGTTAGTGTCGTAAATAGTGGGGGCTATTGGGATGGAGTGGTGTTGTCTGCATGTTTGGTGAACTAGTGCGAAGGTATGTGTGTGGTGATGGGTGTTAATGTTATTGTGAAGGGATGTGAGATGTGCAAGTAAGGTTAAACATAGTAGTGTTGCAAGATGCATGAGTAGCACATTTGTAAAGTGTGGATGCGTGTGTTGTTGAGTTGAAGTTGTGTGAGGGTATAGTAGATGCTCAGTGTGGGGGAAGAATTAAGAAAGGTTGTGTAGTCGAGATAGTTGTTGTATAACTGGGGTAGAGTAGACAGAGTTAGGATATAACTGGGTGTACTGTTTGATAAGGTGTATTGTTGGGTAGGCAGGGAGTGATGTACTTGTATGTGCAATGGTACAGTTATTACACAGGGTGGCTTAGACTTAAGGTGTTAGGAATGGATAATGAGGAGTACGGGTGTAGCTTGTTGTAAATAAATGTAGGCGTAGTGGGGGCAGGGTAGAGGAGTGGAGTGAAGTGGAGGGCGAACGGAGTGGGTTGCACCCGATGCAAACGTAGTGGGTTGCACCCGATGTCTCTGTTGAGCAAGAAAAACAATCTCCAAAGCCAGTAACAGCTACATAAGAGAAAACAAAAATGTGGTCTGGGCTGTAAATAAGGGAATTATCTGGGTGGTAATAGGCTGAAGAAACAAATACAATAAGTGACAGATATGTCTAGGGGAGAAGAGTTAGAGCAGAGGTAGTCTACAGCTTAGATTCACTGTTCTTGTTTTGCTAGAGGCTTTCACTTGTTTATGAAAGGGCAAAGCAGAGAACAAAAACTAAGGATATGATTAGAAGTAGGGATGAGACACAAAAAACGGAGAATAGAGGTAGTCAGAGGCTCCTTGCAGCGTGCTCTCAACAGACTAGCACATTAGGACATTAATGCTATCAAGATAATGTCTCCTCACAAAGTTTCACATCAATGTTAGAACTTAAATAACACACCAAAACTGCAAAATGCTTACAACTTTTTTTGAAGCAAAAAACAGAACTGTTGTACAATGTGTAATGTCATAAGACTTAATAAATTACATACTGGCAGCATATGTGTTCTAAATTAAAACAGGTGAATACTACAAATCGATTTAGCTGAAACGCAAGTACCACGTGACATATTAGTTTAGCTACTTAACACCCCCTTGTTTCTAAGGCTAAAATATAGGTTATCGGTGGGGAGAATTTACTATGTTACAATGATCAGTACTAGCAATACCTACTCTCTTAATCTCCTTGAGTTCAAAATCAAAAGTATAGTTGTGTTACAATGATCAGTACTAGCAAGACCTACTCTCAATCTCGGAGTACAAAAGCAAAAGTATAGATGTGTAAGCTGCACGTAACCCATAAAAAGTAGATGTTCAAATTTCTCACTACTGCAGTAGCCTTTAGGTTATATAAGTACATCCTGCCCAAGACACAACTGGCCAGCTTCCAGAAGCTGTGGCTCCCTTCCACACCTTCACTCTGACTACTGATTAGTCAGCCTTTTGGAGGGAAATCAGCAGTCAGTGCAAAGCTTTTCCCACGAATTTCTTGCCTATAAGCAACGAAGGTGTATACTTATTCCAAACTTCAAAAAGATTATATCCAAGCAAGTAGCTACATACACAAGAAAGGGGTGCAGGATGGGTTTGGCTACTGCAGCAATGAAAAACTTGAAAATCTACTGTTCTGAGTAACTGCAGTTTATACAAGTGCACTATGTTTTACCTTTTAGGCTATGTGGGTTGATTACCAATGCCGATTCAACATCCGAGGAGGAAGGATATGTATCCAGGAGCACCTGGAGAATGGTCCTAGGATAACCTGCCCTAGACACACAAAAGGAAACCAGTTTAATACTTTACAAGTGTGTACAGAGGACCATGTAGCTGCCTTTGGAATACCTGTAGAGTCCACCCCTTTCCAATATACCATCAGGAAAGCAAAGGCTCTAGTAGAATGAGCCTTGATACTGCCTGAAAATTACACTTGTGTAAGAAAACTTACCATAATAGTAGATGCTCGAATGATCACTGCTGAAGTAGCCTTAGCTATATGGGTTATATCCTGCCAAGGAAACTGGCAGACAGACAGTTTCCAAAGCTTCAGGACACCTTCCATGTGCTCAAACCAGTAGGAAGCTTGAGCTAAGCTGCCTAAGAAGACTGATCTGAGCACCAAGCTCATTAGAGCTTTCATGCCAGCTGAGAGCAGCAGGATAAGACCTGAGACAACATAGCTAGGAGTAAAAACGTATACATACCCTGCAAAAGAAAATACTCTGAAAACAAATGGGGACGGAGAAAGTGAGAGGCTACTGCAGCAGTGAGGAATTTAAAAATGAAAATGTACTGCATCAAACACCCCTGTCCTTTTGTGAGTAGATACATTCTGTGAGAAACCTTGTAGTAATAACCCCTGGGCATTTAAAAAGGAAGGGAGTGCCACTGTGATACGAACCAGAAGAAAGTCACCACAATGACCTTGAAGAATTTCTTCTGAATCTTTAGATGTACCATGGATATCAGTGGAAACTGTGGAAAAGCATACGGGAATATTCCTGTCAAAAGAAAAAGGCGTCGGTCTTCCAGTCCTTCTTGCATGAAGTCCTGGAAAAGAATATTCACAGCTGATTGTCTAGGGAAGAGGCAAACATGTTTACATGAGGAACTCTCCACAAGTGGATCAAATCTTGGAAGAACTCCTGATATAGTTTTCATTCATGAGGGTCTGCTAGGCTTGTCTACTACACAATTTTACTCTAATGGGATGTAGGATACCTATAGAGTGAGTTTGTGCTGCAAAGCTATATCTCCAGCTAACATGGCTAGTCTGAGAAGGGGTAAGATCTAGTTCCCCTTGCTTGCTGATAAACTACATGACTGTGGTATCGTCTGTAACAACTTGAAGAGATCCAGGGGACCAAAGATGATTCAGGGAGCTGACTGCTTTGGTTAGAGCAAGCAACTCAATAATTATGTGCTTTGCTTTTGTCCTTTTTGTCCCAAACATCTTGCAATTTTTTATCCCCCCGGAATTCTTCCCTAAGCAAAGTCTGAAGCACCTTTGGTGACTGCATGCTTTGGAGTAAGGAGAAGGGGAGACCTAGATTTAGGGATATTCTTTATTTCAATACTGACAAATCCCAGAAATGGGACTTGAAAATGTGTTGGTGTTGGGACCAAAGAGACATACCACTGTATCTTTCTCATGCAGAGTCTTGCCAGGAATATCATCAGTGTTACAAATGACAGTGGGAGGAAATTCCTCCTTTCCAAGAGGTCATTTGTCATCCTCCAGATCAGACTTTTTTCTTTCCACTTGTTCATTATCACATGCTGTCACACGGAGTGATAGATACCATTCATCTTTCTCATGTGGAGAAGGGTTTTTATTGAAAGATCCTAACTCCATAGAAAGAAAATGCTTGGAGACCAGTTCTGGATCTTTCTTTCCTAAACCTGCTTGTGATCGTGCCCATATTCAAAATGAAGTCACTTCACAACCTGTTACTACTTCTTCCTCTCAAGTTACCTGGTAACACTAGACTTAAAAGATGTTTATCATCACATCCCTATTCATCCAGACTTCAGACATTTAAGATTTTCTGTGTCTCTGTTACATTATCAGTTCAATGCCTTATCCTATGGCTATCCACTGCACTAACAGTTTACAAAGTGTCTAGCTTCAGTCTGAGTTCACTGCAGGCTGCCGGGTATCCATATTTTTCCATATTTAGAGAACTTGCTTATCTTTGCAGAGTCTTTTTCAAAGTGTCAAAAATCTCTCGCTTGGGAGACAAATCTCTTACACAAGCTGGGATTCCAAGAGAACATTCAAAAGTCTTTCTTGACTCCTTCACACAGGATTGTGTTCCTCTAATGTCACCTACACACCTCAATTCAAAGAGCTTTTTTTCAACAAGAAAAAAAATAGATCTTTATTTAAATCTATTTATAAGGTTTTCCACTCAGACTCTGGGTCTTATGGCATCTACGATTCTCATATTACCCCTGGCAAGACTCCACACAAGAAAGATACAGTGGTACCTGAAATCTCTTTGGTCCTGGCATCAACACCATTTATCTTTCAAATCCCAGTGCTGGCATTTTGTCATAAGTGAAATCTTTACGTGGAGACAACAGATATCCTTGAATTCAGTTCTCCCCTTCTCCCTTCCTGCTCCAAAGCAGTCACCACAGATGTTTCAGACTTCACCTGGGGAGCAGTTTCAGTAGGGATAAAAATGCAGGGGATGTGAGACACCAATGACAGACATAAGCACATAAATATCAAGGAGATGCTTACCCTGATCTAGGCATTCAACTCTCTGAACCATCTTTGGTTCCCTAGTCCTCAAGTTGTCACAGACTATATCATAGTTGTGGTACATCAGCAAGCAAGGGGGAACCAGGCTGTATCCCCATTGCAAACTAGCTAGGTTAGCTTGGGATATAGCTTCACAGCACAATCTCACTCTATAGGCATCCTACATTTTGTCAAGAGTAAAACTATGTGGCAGACAAACTGAGCAGGACCAGGGTACACCCCCCACGTGTGTAAAATAGATCAGGGTTGTTACAAGATTTGATCCATCTGTGGGGAGTTCCTCTAGTAGACCTCTTTGCGTCTTCTCTTAGGAATCAACTGGCAAGATTCAGTTCTTGGTGTCCATGCAAGGAGACATGGAAGATAGATGTCTTTTCTTTTCCTTGGACAGGAATGCTCCTGTATGGTTTTCCAACCTTTGCAATAATATCCAGGGTACTTCTGAAGATTCAGAAGGAATCTTTCAAGATCATTCTGGTGACACCCTTCTGGCCCAGGCAACAATGGTTCACCTTTCTTATGGAAATGGTCAGGGGCAGTTACACAAGCTTCCTCACACATTGGATATATTCGCACAAGAACAGGGTTGTTTGATATACCCCAACTTCAAATACCATCAATTGACTGCTTGGATGACAGGGTCTTAATTCCTTTTAGAAACCTGTTTAATAAGGATGTGCAGTAGGTACTAATGGAGGCAAGAAAACCTGTTACTATATCATATATTAATCCCATGCAAGGTTAGTTGTTCTCTGGTTTTACAATATTTGTGTAAGTTACTATCCTATGGCTGCCCCGCTCTCCTCTGAGTTTGAATAAGTACGAGGGGAAAAAAACCCTGCATCTGTCCCTGCATCTTCCTGTTCAGATTAAGGCTTTTGAATCTATTCAGGAAAAGAGGACTTCAACTTTCTTTTACCAGAAATTTCTTTTACCAGAAATTACTTTACAAGAAGGATCAACAGCCTGAATTAAATCCAGAGCCAAGTTCAGTAAACTACTACTATCCAAAGAAATTTGAGAAGCAGCAGATACATGCTTTGTTTTCTGTCTCTTTTTGACAGGAAAAATGGGCCATCTGTGTTATCAAAGGTAACATCTACTTCTCCAAGAAGGGGCACAGCATTCTGACACAACAGGGAAACCTTCCAAGTTCCCTCTCTCAGGACTGACAAGAGTGTCTCTCCCTTGCCCACTGAGAGGACCCCGACAGCCTTAGAAGACGCGGCTAACTCTCGGTCCATAGTGGCTGTAGCTGCTACACTAGAGGAACTCAGGGTGAAAGATAAGAGGTCTCTGGTTGAGGCAAAATGCTAGTCTGCCGGGGTGGCAATGGCTGTTTACTTTCTTTTTTTTTTTTTTGTGTGTGTGGCTGGAAGAAGGACCGACCATGGGACCTACAGTCTGTTCCATGGTCAAGCTGAAAATTATGCTTTTTTCCCAGGGAAGACTAGCACCAATTGTTGGTAAACAGTAACAATCCACAAAAGTTACTTTTCTGACAGAAAAAAATGCACTAAAAAGCACTTTCAAACACTACATCGGCCCCAAAAAAGAACAGACTTTCCCCACAGGAAAAAAATAGTTTTTAGTTACTTTACACTACTTTTTAAAAGGTCAGGAAAAAATTAGAGTACCATTTAAAAGTATGATATGGTCTCGAGACAGTCCGTTAAAATAACACACTTATAGCCTTAAAATAATTTCCTGAAGAGAAAAGTAATAAAACATCAACAAAATTCCAAAAGGAACTTATTTGTTCAGCAAAGGAAAACACAAGCTAACCATCAATCCTAGAAAGCTTCAGAGGAGCGTACTCTTAGGTGGCACTAAAGCTCTGGAGAGCTTTGCACCCAAACATTTCTTTTAGTCAGCTTAGCTCAAGCTGCTTGACAGTTTGGGTGTGTGGAAGGTGTTCAGAAGCTTTGGAAGCTGGCCAGCCGTTATATCCTTGGCAGGATATAAACCCCTACAGTTAAGGCTACTTTAGCAGTGATCAATATGATAAACATCAACCTGTTTACAAGGAGGTCTTGGGTTTAGAAATAACTTCACTAAAAACAGAGAAGAAAGATGAGTATCCATGGGCAGATATGTTGAAATGGTCACAAGATGAGTCTTGATAGAGGAATAAGAGAGGCCAAAGAATAGTAACTTTCACAAACATTTTAGCACCAGTGATAAACAATCCTTGATGGAGTCCTGGTTACTGGCTAGGCAACAACTAGAACACCTTTTCTACTTGCCAATATAAGATTTCCCACAGGCAGGTTTTCTTGTCTGCTTTAGTACCTGATGCATGCCTTCATGAAAGAGGTGCCCAAAAAGTTATTAGAATTGAATTATCCATGCAGTTAGTTGAAGTTGTTTGAGATTAGGATGCATCAAACACCCCTTGTCTTGTGGGTGTAGATCCAGTCTGTGAGTAGATTGTGGTAATTATCCTTGGCCAGTTTCATAAGGAGAGAACCAATGTTGCCTGGGCCAAAAGGGGGTCAACAACAATGATTTTTAGAGAGTCTTTAAGAAGGCAAACATTTACCTAAAGTATTACCCCATAGCTAGATCAATTCCTGCAAAATCCTCTTGTTTAGTTTCCATTCATGAGGGTTTGTCCTTTCTGCTCAGCTTGTCTGCCACTATATTTTGCTTTGGTGGTAAGTAACATGCTTGGAAAGTTAAGGAATGCTGTACTGCTAATTCCTATGTCATCACATCCAGCCTGCACAGAGGGTAAAATAACACCCCCTTATTTGTTTATTTACCACATAACAGTGGCGTTGTCTATAATCACCTGCATGAGGACCACACGTGCTGAATGGAATTCAAGGCATTTATCAAAACTAATGTCTCTGATATTTATGTGCTTTGGTCTATATGAAGAATTCCGCAGGTGTTGAACTTTACCACCATGGAAACTGTCCCCCAAACAAAATTTGATGCATCTATGGTTACAGATTGGCTTGGGGCTTGAGGACAGAAGGGAAGACCTGGGTTTGTTTCTATTTTATGTCTCCACCAGTGCAGCTCCTTTTTGACAAAGCCAAAAACTGTAATCTGAAATTACAGTGGATGCAAATGTTGAGTCCATGTATTTACAAAAAAAAAAAACACTGACTTTTTCTCATATGTAACGTTTTAAGAGCCACGGAAGCCATGAACTTACAGGAACCTGAAAAATTATCTTGCAAAAGTCTGGGACTAATTGGAGAAGATCAGAAAGTTTCCCGTTAAAACTCCACCCTCTCTCCTGTGTCAATGCTTTTTCCTGAGAGGGTATCTCTAAGACTGCCCAGAAAGACAATCTCGTGTCACAGGGTCAAGGAGGACTTCTAAACATTTATCTGGAATCCTAGACTGGTGACAAGAGAAGAAACTCATTTTAAGGACTTTTGACATCTGGGAAAAGACTCTGTAATGATAAGTAAGTTGTCCAAACATGAACTATGCAAAAGCAATTCAATTTTGAATGAGTTATGACTGGAGCTAGACACTTTGTAAGCAACCTAGGAGCAGTAGATACCAAAAGGTTAATGCACAAAACTGATAATGTGACCCAGATACACCCAATGTGAGAAATTGTGTGGCTACAGGAATAGAATGATATACATTGTTTAGAGGATAAAGGTAGCAGTCTGAAGGGTCAACATCTTAAAGTTTGGTACTTTCACATACAGATTTAGAAAGAAAGATCTATAACTTGTCTCCAAAAAGACACTTTCTTTGGTATGAGAAACATTCTGGAATCAAAGTGTTTTCCCTTTTGATCTAAAGGCACTAGCTTTATGACTCCTAAGGTGATTAACTGCTGAGGAAAAAACTCTGGTTCAGAGGATGGGGATGAACTCCAGTGAAAGGAGGCATTTGTATCCAGTGCCAACTGTAACCCTCATGAAGTATTCTTAGCACACAAGAGTCTGAACCCCTCTGTTACCACAGGGAAATGTGAACTGCCAGTTTCAGGGATAGATTTTGAAAGACAGGGGCAAGAGGGGGGGGGGTGGAAGAAAGAATGCTGGCATAGTCATTCTAAAGCACTCAACTGCCCCGTTTTTGGAAAAGGTTCTTGTTGTTCCCTCTTGCCATCTCTTTTTTGTTCTGTTTTAAGAAGACAGAGATTGTTTGTTCTGCTTTTTAAAAGGAAAGCAGTATATGGAAAATTTCTGGGATGTGTGGGGGGGCTGAAAAATCTTAGAAACTTCCTGCACTAATTTCTCTCTCTCATTAAATTGTTTGAGGACTTGAGCAGCAGACAGGCCAAATAAAACCTCATTATCTAAAACTGAATTTAAAATTTCAAACTTTAACTCATCAGCTAACTTCTGGTTAAGTACTCAGGTATATCTCATTAACACCTAGACCCAGTAAACACAATCATACACACTCTTGAATGCATATTTTGATACTTTAGACAGATTAGAAATGTAGTATTTCAGATAGAGACTACTTTCAGAAGGAAGTGTAGCAGAAAATTCTCTCAAACTGCAAAAAAACAGAATGCACTACTACATATGTGCTTGAGAGTTAATTCTATATGCCAAAGAAGAAGAGTATCTTGCCAAATCTGTCCAATACCCTTCCTTCTTTGTCTGCAGGGGAAGGACTGGTAGAAACCAAAACTCTATTCCCAAACTGCAGAAAATGTAGAAAAACCTACAGGATCTGACCTAAGATGGGAAAATAAAGGTCTGTCAGTTTGAGAAACTTTGTAGTCTATCTGTCTTTTTAAAGACTGAAGGTAGAGAATCGGATTATTACAGGCAGCATTAAATACATCCTCCAAGGCTGGCACAATAGGAGGTATGGAGTGGAATAAGGTACATCTACTTGTAAAATATCATACCATCTCCTAAATTCGGGGGAACATTCACATTTTCCCACAAAAAGACCCAATTCATCCTAGTTACTTGTCTAAGAAAGGGAAAAGTCCTCCAATGAGGAATTGTTGAGACCAAGGTTACTCTGAATCAGAAAAATGGGTTTGGGAATCTTCAAGAGAAGAAGCCCTCTCTCTCTCCCTCTATGTCAGAATCCTCTGATAAATTTTCCTCAAGAATTCCTTTGCTGTCAGGATTAACAGCCTCCAATAATTACTTGGCTAATGTGAGAAACTGAGTTTTTCTAACAGATCCCATGCCTTCAGATTAACAGTGTTTAACCTTTTGTTTTTTTCTTTGCAGGAAAAATCTTGGATGAAAGAGAAGGCACTTCTGCCCCAACTAGACATCTCTTTCCCTGGCTACCCTGAGCACATCTCCTGGAGTGTCTCACAGACACAGAGAAGATGGTTCTCCCATGCTCATATTGGACAATGTTTAGCAGAGCTGATGAAAACATGGGTGACCCTGGTTCATGGTGGCTGAAAAGACATTAAGTCAAAGAGGCGAGTGAGCAGTCTTAAGGACAACAAATGGCCACTACAGATGCACCCACTAGCAGCTGAGGCACTGACTGAACCTGGGGAGTCGGCAAGGGCTCTTAGGTATATTATCTTTTTCTTTCCAAGTACAGTGGGAGATGAAACAGCAGGAGCGGGAGTGGGGTAAGTATCCATGCTGTAACTGAAGAGAAAGTCTCAAAGCTGGTGCTTGCTGTTGGGGAGGAGTAGGCCAGAAGTTAAGCTGTCAAGTGTTCACAAGCAGCACACACACATTTACACTCAAGTACACACTCCTCTATCAAAGTAAGACACAAGCAGCACACGAAAAGTCTGTCAAAGCCTTTAAAACAAAAGCAGAGCAATGGGTTCATGTTCAAAATCTTTTATATTATAGAAACAGAGTGCACTGAAAACTTCTGCAAACTCATGCACCACAATACACATTTTTGTAACATTTCTGCTTTAGAGGAAATTAACAGAAATACTATGACACAATTTTTGTTCTGTCTCACAAAGGAGGCCATACAACATACAGTGTTGTGTGCAAACACTTCCATCTGCAAGAAATCTGCCATCCAGGAACAACAAATTGCCATTTTAAAGGTCAGTCATTTTGCTCTAGGCTGCACACAGCAACTTACTATCTTCAAGGCTGCAGCTGTAGGAGGTGCCTGTTTTGACGGAGTATTGCGCACTGCATGTTTTCATACTAGACACAGTGACAGCAGAGCTGAAGTCTCTCCTCATATCATACACGGTTTGTGTTAGGATATGCTTGTGTGGTGCTGTACACATCCAGCTAGAACACGTCTTTCTGGATGATAATGAAAAAGCTCTCACTAATGAACTCCACTTTTTCTTTGATATGCAGCACTGTAATGGATACTCACGTCTTCATAGACATGACAGTGGTTAACCTCAGAAGATTCTCACTGTCTTGGTACACTATGGTGATTACCTTCTCTTCTGCATCTAGTGGATAAATTCTGAAATTTGGACACAGCACTAGTATGATATCTTTAATCAAATTTTCTACCTGGTGGGAAAAGTGTCTTTAAATAATGGGCCATGATCTGCCACGTTGGGATTTAGAGGTACCACAGCTCTCTCCTGACTGTGCCTGGATATGAAACAACACTGACAGTGTTCTACATCATCTTTGTGTTTCCTTTTTTTCTGTTGCTTTCACCTTACCTTATGTTATGTTTGCTTGGGAAAGGATTTATTTTATGAATTAATTGAGGGATTAGGTTCAGACAATTGTATGCTTAGAGTTCTTGAGCTACTTTTCCTGTCCTGTACGTGCTAGTGCATGTTACAGCTATGTTACACAGGTAGTTAATTCGTACCCAATACGTAAATTGTTTTATTGGCCATTCTGCAGCACTACCCACATACTCCCGTCTATGAGACACTGCAGTTGATACGTCATGATCACTGAACCAATATTTTGGCAGCATTTTCCATTAGAAGAAATCCACCAAATCATGTGTACTGACAACATTCATTTCACTGGACAACAACAAGTACAAATCAGGAATTAGGTGCCAGAATGATGTAAATGAACTAGGTCAAGAAGAACTAGTTCACTTATCTATGTAACAAATCCTACACTGCAAACTGAACAGTTAAAATCTGATTTTGTAATATCAAAAGGAAAATGCTTTAACAGATCTCTACAGTAAGGACAGAGTACAGTTGTGTACACTTAACATAAATGTAGATGTTCGAGTGTATTCACTGTTGCAGTCATCACATTTGGGTTATTCCTGCCAGGGTAGCCCTCGGCCAGCCCGAATACCAGAGACTTAGTATTTCTCCGTCAGTTGCTGTCGCTTCAGGACTGATGTCAGGTCGTCAGTAGTATAAAGTAAGGCAGTCAATGCCATTACATCAGTTTTTCTTGCCCTAACTGTAAGAAGCCCCCAAGAGGCAGCCAGGTTATGGTTGAAGAACCCCACCAGTAGAAAGTAAATACCAAAAAGTCCCTAGTAAGGAGAGAGAGAAAGAAGAGGGGGATGGAGGGACGGGAACCAGGAATGCAACAGTGAATACACTCGAACATCTACATTATGGTAAGTGTACACACCTTTACTATGTTCTTTGTGTTTCACTATTGCAGTCATCACATTTGGGTTGATTCCCAAAGCTGAGGAAAACGCTGGAGGCAGTCAAGGAGACTAGGGGCTGGCTAGGATGCCCTGTAAGATTGCAGTGGCAAAGCCTACCCTGGATTTGGAGAAGATAGGCAATTGGTAATGCCTAGTGAAAGTGTTAACAGATGTCCAGGCAGCAGCCTCCAGGATGTCACTGGTGGGGACTCCTCTGAGGAAAGCTGCAGAGGTGGAAGCTGCTCTGGTGGAGTGAGTCCTGACCCCCTTAGGGGGAGGTTTTCTGTGTCGCCTGTAACAGAAATGGATGCAGTGTATTATCCACTTGGAAATTGTTTGTTTGCAGATGGCTTTTCCCTCTGCCCCTGCAGCAAAGCTAACCAGTAATTGATCAGACTTTCTGAATGATTTAGTCCTGTCTAGATAGAATCTGAGCTGTCTGTGTGCATCTAGAGAGTGCAGGATCCTTTCCCCCTTGTTTTGTGGGTTAGGGAAAAAGGAGGGCAAATGAATGGATTAGTGGAGAGCCACAATGGAGACCACTTTGGGCATGAAGGATGGGTTAGTCCTGAGGGAAACCCTGTCAGCATGGAAGATGATGAATGGCTCCATAGCCATGAGTGCTTGTAGCTAGGAGACTCTTCTGGATGAAGTGATGCCCAGAAGAAAAGCGGTCTTCCAGGTGATAAATTTTAACTCTGCTGAAGATGCTGGTTCGAATGGGGGCAGGGTGAGCTTTTCCAACACAAAGTTAAGATCCCATGCTGGGGTAGGTGCTCTTCTGGGTGGCCTCAAGTTGCTAGCCCCTCTCAGGAATTGTCTGATCAGAGGGTGTGAAAAAAGGGACTACTCAGTGTGGAAATGAGCAGAGATATAAGAGGCATGACTTTTAATAGAGGAAAAAGAGAGACCACTATATAGCAGGTCAGCTAGGTGATCCAGGACAAGAGGTAGGGAGGGCTGTGCCGTATTGTCTCCCTTAGCCTGAATCCAGATGCAGAACCTTTTTCCATTTGTCAGCATAAGACTTTCTAGTGCTAGGGCGTCTGGTTTCATGTATAACATCTAGAACCCATTTACTGAGGTTGGCAGATTGATCAGTGGTCAGGAAATAAGCCAGGCTGCCAAATTGAGGGTCTGCAATTGGGGATGCATTTATTCTCCTTCCCTCTGGGTCAGGAGGGTTGGGGTCTGAGTGGGATGCCATGGTGACAGTGGGAACCAGTGCTGGTGAGGCCAGTCGGGAGCAATAAGAATTGTCCTTGGTTTTCCTCCCTCATTTTGAGCAGTACCCTAGTGATAAGAGGTAGTGGAGGAAATGCATACCTCGATAGATTGACCCAGGGGAAGGATAGGGCATCCACTTTCCAAGCGATGCAGTGACGCTCCCTGATGCAGAACTTGCTGAGCTGATGGTTGGTGTGGGAGGCAAAGAGGTTGACCTTCAGGGTGCCCCATTTCTGAGTTATTAGGGTGAAGGCATTTTTGTCTAGCTGCCACTCATGTGGGTCCAGAAGATTTCTGCTTAAGTAGTCTGGCAGAGAGTTTAGAGAACCTGGCAGGAATTGTGTGAACAGGGAGAGGTGCATGGCAGAGGCTATGTGCCAAAGGGTCGTGACGAGCCTGCATACAGGGTAGGAGTGAGTCCCTCCCTTCTTGTTGATGTACCACATCACAGTGGTGGTGGTGTCTGTTTTGATCAGGAGAACCCCTGGGGAGAGAAGGGGCCTGAAAGCTGTCAATGCGTGCTGGGCAGCTAACATCGCTTTTTGGCTGATGTGCAGATGTATTTGCTGTGGACTTCATTGGCCATGTATGCACTTGCCGTCCAGGTGTGCACCCCAGGCATAGTCTGATGTGCCTGTGGTGAGGGTCTGGGTAGCAGGGAGTGGTGAGAAAGGTAATCCCTTGTTGTGGGAGCATGCTGCTGCCCACCAAAGAAAATCTTTCCTTAGGCAAGGTAACATTGGTATAAGTATTCCCAGGTCTTGAGAGTGTTAACACCAAAGGCTTTTTAGGTACCACTGAAGTTTCCTCATATGCAGTCTGGCATATGAAATGAGTAGAATACAAGATGCCATGGACCCCTGAGCTTGCAGGATTTTCCTTGCAGATATCTGGGGTCTGGTGTTTAGTTGAGAGAAGTAGGCTGTCGGGTAAGTTTGTTTTTCTGGCGTAAGGAATGCCATTTGGGATGCTGTGTCCAGCCTTGCTCCCAGGAAAACAATAATTTGGGTGGTTACTAGTTTTGATTTCTTTTCGTTGATAGTGTACCCTAGGGAGGTCAGTAGGGACTTTACAAAGGCTAGGTACTTGAGCAACTTTTTCTGTCTGCCTGAATTAGGCAGTCATCTTAAGTGTGCGTAAATTTGGATATTTCTTTGTCAGCAAAAGGCAATGGCTGGAGCCAGACATTTTGTAAAAACTCTGGGAGCAGTAGATAAGCCAAAGGGAAGTGCAGAGATCCTGCCCTGAAACGTAGATATTTCCTGCATTATTCCCTGATAGGAATGTGGAGGTAGGTCTCTTTTAGATTTAGGGTAGCTAGCCAAGCATCTTTGGAGAGCATGGGTAGCAGTTGGTGGAGGGTGAGCATTCTGAATTTTGGTATCACCAGGAAGGTGTTTAGAATGGATAGATTGAGGATGGGGTGCCAGGTGCCCTCTTTTCTGGGTACCAGAAAAAGTCTGGAGTAGAAACCTTGGCCTTTCTGTTCTGCAGGAACATGCTCTATTGGCCTCATAGAGAGCAGGGAAAGGACTTGCTTTTGCACCTTTGCCCACTGGTTTGGAGGCAGATCTGGGAACCCTTTTGGGGTTGAAAGAGTGTGGAAAAAAAATTTGTATCCCTGGGACACTATGCTGAGGACTCAGCGGTCGTTGGTAATGGTGGCCCAGGTGCTTGCGTGAAAGGAGAGTTTTCCTCCTAGGGGTAAGTGAAGGTGGGAAGAGGGAGGGGGTGGGGGAGGAGAGTCATTGTGAGTTCTTACCATGAGGGGGTGGCTTAGAACTCCCTGGTTTTGAAGTGGAGAAATTCCACTGTTTTTATCTCTGCATTCCCTGTGACTGCTGTCTGGTGGTGGTGGTGGTGGTGGTGGGGGTCTGCTTCCACGTGGTCTGGGCTGAAATTACCTGGTGGAAGCAGGAAAGGACCAGTGCTTGGAGGGGCAATGCCTGCTGAACCTGGGTGGCTGGACCTATAGGAAATCCTTCACTGTCTGTACAAATTTAGCTTTTTCTTCCATCTTTTTAAGACCTCCTCTGCCTTAGTGCCAAATAAGTTGTCTTTGTGCAAGGCTGCATCCAATAATTTAGATTTAACATGGTCTGGCAAGGGCTGTTCCTTAAGCCAATGCATGCCTTTTAACAGTCACCGGTTCTGTCCTTAAAAGGCATGCATTGGCTGTTCCTTAAGCCAATGCATGCCTTTTAAGGACAGAACCGGTGACTGTTGCCCTGCAAGAAGCTTCTAGGGCATCAAAACCACAGTGTAAGGTGTGCTTAGTCATTTGACTTGCAGAATGCATTAACTCTTGTAACTCTCTAAATTCTGTATAACCCGGAAAGGAATACACTTTGTTTGAGGAGTTCCAGGGTATGCTGCTGAAATTTTAGCATATGGAACTGGCAATTTAGTGCTCTGATAACAAGAGTAGCTGATGTGTATATTTTTTTTACCCTATCTAATGCTTTTATATGAGAACATATGTCCTAGATGCCTGCTTACATTTATTATTTTATTTTGTTATCTATATGTTTATGCTGTGTTCTAGACCTTTATACAATCAATTGCTATATTAGTGATGTGTATTTATAAGTGAAGGCACTTTAAAAAGTGTTGTAATTAAACTTATTCAATTAGGATTTTATTGGTTGTTTTAAACAAGTGATAGTATTTATAAGGAACACTGCTTTAAGATATTTTGAAAGTCTGATGAAGTGTTGATGCAAAGGCGAAAGCACTTACTTGTTGTCAAATAAAGGATTTTTGGATTTTACACTGTGGGTCAGCTTCGATTGTCGTGGAGTACCATACTTTCTTTCTATTTGGACTGTTTTTCTAACATCAGTTAATGCAAGAAAATAGGATCCCCAACGGGGTACTTAGCTTTAGAAGACTTCAGCTTCAATTCGGAAGACAAAACTCAGGTAGCGGCCGACCGGCACTCGTGCAAACTGCTTCTGCTTCTGGCTCCGTGGCAAGAAAGACTGATGTAATGGCGCCGACTACCTTACTGCTGACGAGCGGACGTCAGTCCTGAAGCGACAGTAACCGACACAGAAATACTAAGCCTCTGGTATTCGGGCCATCCGAGGGCTACCCTGGCAGGGATAACCCAAATGTGATGACTGCAACAATGAAACATGAAGAACATCTGTGTTAATACACGTGTGTGTGTGTGTGTGTGTGTGTGTGTGTGTGTGTGTGTGTGTGTGTGTGTGTATATATATATATATATATATATATATATATATATATATATATATATATATAAAACTAATTCACCAGAGACTCAAATCTACAAGCAAAGGAAAGTACATTTATATAAGTAAACTTACCATAACTGTAGATGTTCTAATGGATCACAGTTGTAGTAGCCTGAGTTATTTAGGTATTACCTCCTGCACCAGCCAAAGCTTTGAGTGTTTTCCATGCACTCTAAATGACAGCAGCATTCAAAATGCTCCCTATAAAAGGCAGACGGAGAGTCGAATTACTTCAGGAATTTTTCGCCCAGTAAAGAGGCAACAGCCCTGTAATACCTGTACTATGAAACAACTGAAACATAGTTTTATGCAAAAGGGTGTAACTAAACTTATCCTGGCAACTACAACAGAAATAGTAAGAGAAAAAAAATATGGGTTTGGGGGGAGGGACAGCTACTGCATTAGTGATCCATTAGAAAATACAGTTGTATAAAATCTTACTATAATAGTAGATGTCCTTCTCTTCACTGTTGCAGTATTCATAACATAAGGAACCTCCTGCCAAGGATAGAGCAAAATACTGCCATTATACCAAACTCTTCAGTACTAACAGGTATCTTACTTCACATGCACGCTCCCCGCACAAGGAGCAGGGCATAAAGGTGATGTACAGATGCACCCACTCAGAACTGGAAAAGATGCTGGAGGAACAGAATACCCTTAGGGACAAGCAAAAGCACGTACATCCAGAAGGAGAAAAAGGAGAAGAGCCCCTCGGCCAGGAGGGCAAGAAAGAACAAGCTACATCACAGGGGTAAGGAAGGAGGGAGCAAATATTGCAACAATGAAGAAAAGGACATCTATAAGATTTTACACAACTGTACTATGTCCTTCCATATCACTCTTGCAGTATTCATAACCTAAAGGAGAGTACAAAAGCTCAACAGGAAGCCTGGGAGAAGGACAGAAGACCTCTCATAGTCCTGACAAAGCCAGATCTGTCCCTGGAAATAACACCAACTTATAGTACTTAGTAAAAGTATGAACAGTGGACCTAGTAGCAGCTTCAAAGATGGAACTGGTATCCAGACCCTTGAAAAAAGCACCACAGAAGGAAACAGCCCTGGTAGAAAGAGTCTTTACTGATAAGGAAAGACATTTACCATGAAAAGAATAAAAACAAATGGTCTCAGAAATCCAGGAAGAGACAGTTTTCTTAGAAACAGCCAAAACTAAAGACCTGAGATGAAAGGAAACAAAAAACTTCTCAGATTTGCGAATAACTTACGTTTTGTCCAAATAACATCTGAGCTGCCTATGCAAATCCAAGGTGTGAAGACCCTGCTCACTGGCAGACTGCAGAGAAAGGGAAAAAGACTCTTCAGGGGAGTCCAAGTGCTTCCTCTTGCACTTTTTCTTCAAAGGTACCTCTTCACTGGAATGTTCCAGAGAGGTATCCGAAGAAGATATAGCCAGGGTGGATTATTCCTGAGACTTTTGTGTCCTTTGTCCCAGGGAAGACACTGGAGGAAGCTCTGGTCGAGGGAATGGACAAGTTACTTGGCCCAACAAGGATGGCATAGACTGAGTTTCCAATGGACAAGGCATTCTCCATAGTTCTAAAAGCAGGTCCCCCTGTAGAGGGTTGGGAGCCAGGAAACGAAATAGATTCCTTTGGAACTGTGTTCCAACCCTGCACCGAGAAACTCGTCTACAGAGCAGAAGCCAAGGTCGAACTTACATATGTCAAGACACCAAGGGGCATGGAGGGCTCAAAAAGAACCCCAAGTCAAACCCTGCCCCTTGGAACCAAAAACAAAGCTCGACCTGAGGAGGTATCTGTTTCCAACAAACCAGAAGAACTCAAGGCAACTATCGGTGCTGGAGAAGTTGTTCTGGCTGGCACCAAACAGTCGAAGCTGGGATGGTTGGTACCAGGGGCTCTGAAAACCTCCGAAAAGGAGGAATTTGCATGGGTTTAGAAGGAGGCACGGTTCCAGAGCCAAACTGGCTAGGAACCGAAGATGGAGGCAATCCCCTTGCTGTGAGGAGCTGGTTGATCAGTCTCAATGTCCAACTCAGACAGGCTCTTAGTGGACTGAATAGAGGAGGCTGATGGAGATCTTGGCCGTCGCTCCAAAAATGGACTTGGAGGATGGCACGCAAAGGGGTCAACTGAGGGAGAATAAAAAGTCCTCACTAGAACAATCAGTTGTGACTCCGGTAGCGAGAGTTCAGCTGGTACCGAAGTTTGGGGTGTCTGTACTGAAATCTGATCGGAGGTTGTCTGTCAATAAAAGATTACCCTTTCCCGCCGGTGTCGAGGAGACAGTTGGCACTGTGGGAGATTGGCCAATTTAGTAGGTGGTTCCAAAGATGCTGTCGGAACCGAACAAGATTGCTTTTCTGTTTTGATGAAAATAAACAGCTGGCTTCAGTTTTGCGACCAGATATAGCTTCTTTGAAATCAGGCTTAAGAAGTCCCTTGAGAATAAGTTTATTTTTATGCTCTGTCAGGGTTGTGGTGGAAAAACTGTAACAGATAGATCAATCTTTTTAGAGATGGACAACACCAATACAACAAACACAGAAGGTGTGTCCATCTGAATTCATCATCTTTCTCTCACACTTTTGGGACCTCTTATAACTGGAGGTGCCTTTAAAGGATTTGTCAGCCACTGTAAAACTAAAGCCTCCTGACACACGCAAATACCACAAAACACATAGTATGGAAAGGGAAGGAAGGAAAGAAAGAAAGAAAGAGAGAGGTTTTTTTTTTTTTTTTTTTTGTTTAAATAGAAAAGGAGGAGAAATTCCCAACAATGGTAAAAGGGATTACCCAAAGGTAAGGGAAGAAAATTACCAACAATCGTACCTTAGAATACCTTACGGCAGAAAAAGGAAGAAAAGGGAAATCGGTCACATGTACACTTAAAAAGGAAGTAGAGGAGCGGGTAGATAAGCAGTACAGAGAAAGATATGGAAATAACTTACAGTTAAATAAAAAACAAGGCTCAAGAGGTTGGTTGAACGTGTCTGGCACTAGAAAAGCAGCAAATGAGATCTGAGGTAATTTGGTGAGGAGCATTATGGGTAGATCCCAGCTTCAGAGTTTTTGGAAGGAGTGAGCCAAGTTGGTGCCGAGGCTCAGAACTGAGCCCAACAGTTAAGGATTATGTGAAGACTGATAACATCAGATCTTAAGTTTTATCCAAATAATATCTGAACTGTCCCTGCAAATCCAAGGTGTAAAGAACCTTCTCACTGGCAGACTGTGAAGAAAGAAAAAAAGGAAGGAAGTTGAATAGACTGATTAAGGGACAACTCATTCACCACCTTGGGCATAAACTGAAGGATTAGTACAAAGAGACACCCTGTCTCTATGAAAAACTAAAAAGGAAGGAATAGCCATAAGGGCCTGAAGTTCAGAGACCCTCTTGGCTTTAGTAAGAACCAAAAGCATAACAGTCTTCCAAGTACAATGCTGCAAGGAAGTTGAAGTAGCAGGCTCAAAAGGAGCCTGGGTCAATTTTTCAAGTACAAAATTAAGATCTCAGGAAGGTGGAATAGGCTTCCTGGTTGGCCTGATATGAAGGACACCTTAAAGAAATTGCTTGACCTCAAATATAGAGACCAGAGGAGATGTCAAGTGTAGAGATGTAGAAATTGCTGACAGGTGACCTTTAAATGAAGAATATGAAAAAACAAGTAATTTCCTTGGTATCCCCGAAGTCTCAAAACAACCCACTAAAGTATAGTAGGTCCAAAAACAAAACAGTGTAAGAAACTTCTCTGTGTGGAAGATTTTCAGTCCATATTATTTCTAGAGTTAATCACTGTATATTAATCAGATCAGACAATAGTAGTAGAAGTAGAGAACGTACACAAGTCTTAAGTCAAAACAAAACAAAAAGTAATAATAGAAAATATATAATTGTACAGCATTACTAAGTATTCGAAAGTAAACCAAGCGAGGCAGGCAGTCTGTTTCCAGTCGAAAATCCTTTATTAAGTACACAGACAAGCGATCCAAGTAAAACCAAAATAGAGTAATAATTTCCTCACAAGCTTTCTAAATGTATATATACTTTTTATCAGGCATGGGAGTGGTTTATTGTGCTGTAAAAAAAGTAGTTATGTACCTACCATAACGTTCCATGTTAGTTGTCTTCTTCTCACCTTCTTTCTTGCTGGTTGGGTTCGGAGCCGATCCTCGGCTCCGACTCAGCCATCTTTAAAAGCTCGAGAGCTGCTAACTGGCTCGAGGCCCCCCTATATCCCATGATGCCTGGCGCTAGATACCCAGATCTCGTTTGGTAAGTCTAACAGCAGACATAGTAATAAAGGAATCCTATCTTAGAATGCATAAATCCTACTGGAGAGACTACTAGTCAGAAAGGAATCGCCAGAGAAGACTCAGCCAGTGAAAAATCAAGAGGAACTCTTCTCGGTCCACTAGGATAGGGGGATGGAGGGTGGGACGCAAGTAAGAAGGGGAGAAGAACACAACTAACATGGAACGTTATGGTAGGTACATAACTTCTTTATGTTAAGTTGTCTATCTCGCCTTCATTCTTACTGGTTGGGACAGCGTCCCTAGCACCTAAAGTCCTGGGTGGCTCATCGGAACAGACTCTTCAGAACAGTGGAACCAAAATCTGCTCTGCTCCTGGAAACCAAATCCAACTTGTAATGCGAAATGAAAGTATGTGGGTTGGCCCACGTAGCTGCAGCACAAATGGATTTCATGGGCAACCTAGCCTGAAAGGCCACCGAAGTGGCTAAAGCTCTGGTGGAGTGACCTTTTGGTTTAATTGGCAATTCTTTATTCCTCAGTTGATATATGAATGTGATGATAGAAGTCAACCACCTGGATAAGGTTCCATTGGAGACTAGAAGACCTTGTTTACGGACTGCATAAGACAGGAAAAGTTGGTCCGATTTTCTAATGTCCTTAGTTCTATGCAAATAAAAGCGTAGTTGCCTGTGAACATCTAATTGATGCAACTTATATTCCGCCCTGTTGGAGTGGTTAGGAAAAAACACAGGAAGGTCTATGGACTGATTCAAGTTACTCTCTGAAGAGACCTTAGGAAGGAAGGAAGGATTAAGTCCTGAGAGCAACCCTGTCATTGTGGAACACGAGGTACGGAGGACGGATAGAAAGAGCCTGAAGTTCCGAAACTCCTGGCTGAAGTAATAGCTACCAGAAAAATGGTTTTCCAAGATAAGAACTTCAAGGAACAAGAAGCTGCAGGTTTGAAAGTGGGCAAAATTAGAGAAGCTAAAATCAAATTTAGATCCCACGGTGGTGGAGGATCTCTCACTGGGGGCCTGAGCAGAGTGGTTCCTTTGAGAAAGGCTTTACACATAGCTTATAAGACATGATATTGTTTTCCGTCAAGCCAATGTGAAAATTTGAAATTGCAGCTAATTGAGCTCTAATTGTAGCGGAAGCGGACCCAGCATGGAAGAGTTCTGCAAGAAATTCCAAAATGTGGTGTACAGGGGCTGAAAAGGGGTCTATACTTTTAGCCTCTGCCCAGGAAGAAAAACGTTTCCACTTACTAGTATAAGGTTTTCTAGTCGTAGACTTGTGTGATGAAAAAATGATTTTGCGCACAGAGGGGGAGTTATCTGGAAGCCTGACTAATGTTGGAAGTGGAGCAACCAAGCAGTGAGCTGGAGAGATCGTAGGGATTGGTGCAGCCCACCCGATTGATGAATCAGAAGGTCTGGAACTAGGTCCAGAGTCCAAGGCTGCTCGAGAAGATGGTGATTAAGGAATGGGAACCATATTTGTCGAGGCCAGTAAGGAGCAATGAGGATCATTTTGCAGTCCAATACGGTAGCTTTCTGTATTAGCTTTGGGATTAGGGGAAAAGGAGGGAATGCATAAAGAAGTCCCTGAGACCAGTCGTGGACTACAGCATCTTTGGGGGAATGCTCGGGAAGTGGAAGGAGAGAGAAGAAATTGCTGCACTTGCTGTTGAAGGGAGTTGCAAAAAGGTTGCAGCAAGGTTGGCCACATTTGTGGAAGATTTGGTCCGCAACTACCTGATTCACAGACCACTCATGAGGCATGAGAATTGCTCTGCTCAGCCTGTCTGCTATGACGTTGGACCTCCCAGGGATGTGCGCTGCAGTCAGAAACCGTTGGGAAGAGATCGCCCACTGCCAGAGTCTGAGTGCTTCTCGACATAGGGGGTAGGACCTGGTTCCGCCCTGCTTGTTGATGTACCACACTACTGATATATTGTTTGTTTGAATTGCAATGGTCCCGGTAGGAAGAGAGTCCTGAAGAGCCTGCAACGCTAAGAGCACGGCCCTCATCTCCAAGACATTTATATGCAGATAATACTCGTGAGGTTGCCAGGTGCCTTGGACTGTTCTGCCCTGATAATGCCCCCCCCCATCTGATCAGGGAGGCATCCGTGGTCACCGTAGCAACTGGAGTGGGGAGTTCAAATGGTCTGCCGTGGGTCACTGATGTGGAGACCATCCACCACGCAAGGTGCTTCTTGCATGCTTGTGTGATCATAATCATGTAAGACATGGGAAGCTGCTGGAAGGACCATTGGGTGAAAAGAAGCCACTGGAGAATCCTCATGTGAAAACGAGCTAGAGGGACAAGTATGATCGCTGCTGTCATGAGACCCAGAGTTTGGAGGACAAACCTGGCTTGAATTCTTTTGCATGCTAATAAAATCTTCACATGCTGGCGAATCACTAATACCCTGTCTGGTGGGAGGCTCGCTGACATGTCTTTGGTATTTAAATTTGCGCCTATAAAGGTGATAGATTGACAGGGTGATAATGCAGACTTTTCGAAATTTATTGTGATACCTACCCTGGAGCAAGTGTCGATAGTGCAGTCTCTGGGTCGCAGAAGGTGATGCCTGGTGGTAGCAGTGAGGAGCCAGTCGTCTAGATATGGAAACACCTGGAATCCTTGCCGTGTCTCAGGTGAGCGGTAACTACTGCCATACATTTGGTGAACACCCTGGGGGCTGTGGTGAGACCAAAGGGCAGAGCTCTGAACTGATAATGGCTGGCTCCCAGCCAGAAGCGAAGGAATCTTCTGGAGCGTCTGTCCATTTTGATGTGGTAGTATGCATCCTGAAGATAGTACAGTTTTGTACCTACCATAAATGTAGATGTCCGACAGGTATGCATCTGCAGTCATCACATATGGGTTGTCCTGCCTCAGGCAGCCCTTCGGTTGGCCGGATTCCAAAGTCTGGTTCCGGCGTCGGCTGATGTTGCCCTTTCCCCGACGTCAGAGCGACTGGGGTATAAAAGCGTCAGCTGACGCCATCTTCCTCAGTGTTTCTTGCCCCAGATGCCAGGTGCCAGGTGCTCTCAAAGGAAGGCTAAATTTGGATAAATGTAATAAATTCCAAACATGCACAGAAATATATATGTGTATGTATATATATATATATATATATATATATATATATATATGTATATATATGTGTATGTATATATATATATATATATATATATATATATATATATGTATATATATGTATATATATAAAACAAATACACCATAACAGATAACCCCAGCTAGCTATGAGAGGGAAAAGTACCAAATAAATACCAAAGAGGGGAAGGAGGAAGGGTAAACCTGACTGCAGATGCATACCTATCGGACATCTACATTTATGGTAGGTACAAAACTGTACTATGTCCTTCAAGGATGCATCTGCAGTCATCACATATGGGTAGAATACCATAGCCAATCTGGGGGTGGAGGATCTATGTAAAGGATGGTGTAGCTAAAATGCCCTGCAGGACTGCCGTAGCAAAGCCTGCTCTGGATCTGGAATATAAAGGTAAATTGTAATGCTTAGAAAATGTATGCACGGAGCTCCATGTAGCAGCTTCTAAAATGTCCTTGGTAGCCACCCCTCTTAAGAAGGCTGTGGAGGTGGCTGTGGCTCTGGTGGAATGAGATCTAATGTTAGCTGGCACAGTTTTTCCATGAAAGGAATAACAAAAACGAATGCAATTCCCTATCCATTTTGAAATTGTCTGTTTGGAAATTGCTTTTCCTTGTGCACCAGCAGCATATGCTGCCAACAGCTGGTCAGTTTTTCTGTAGCTTTTGGTTCTGTCCAAGTAGTAGCGCAACTGTCTGTGTATGTCCAGGGTGTGCAGAAGTTTCTCCCCTTTGTTTTGTGGATTTGGAAAGAAGGTAGGCAGGTGAATTGCTTGGTTTAATGAGACCCTGGATACCACCTTTGGCATAAATGAAGGATTGGTTCTCAATGAGACTCTGTCCTGATGAAAAATAAGAAATGGCTGTACTGCCATGAGGGCCTGTAACTCAGATACTCTTCTTGCTGAGGTTATGGCCAGAAGGAAGGCGGTCTTCCAAGACAGGAACTGTAGTTCTGCAGATGCTGCTGGTTCAAAGGGAGGCAGAGTTAGTTTTTCCAACACGAAGTTAAGGTCCCAAGTAGGCACTGGAGGTTTCCTTGGAGGATTGATGTTTTTAATTCCTCTTAGAAACTGTCTTAGGAGAGGATGAGAAAAGACAGGTGGATCAGTATTGTACTCTGCTGAAATTGCTGAAGCATGAATTTTAATAGAAGAGTAAGACAGGCCATTGTGGAGCATTTCTGCCAAGTATTCCAGGATATATGTCATGTTCATCACTGTCGCATCTAGGCCCTTTGTGGTGCTCCAAGTGTGAAATCTTTTCCATTTTGCTGAATATGCCTTTCTTGTGGAAGGCCGGCGAGCTTCCATGATGATATCCTTCACTCTCTTGGATAGCTTATTCTGAGGAGGAGTCAAGGTATTTTCCAGGCGGTTAGTTGCAGTGTTTTCAGGTTGGAATGCAGAGTTTTGTAATTGTGCTGTGTCAGGAGAAGTGGCCATTGAGGAAGAGGCCATGGTTTCGTGCGTGACATGCTCTTTAACAGTGGGTACCAGTGCTGTCTTGGCCAGTCCGGAGCTATCAGAATCACTTTTGGCTGCTCTGTCCTGATCTTCAGTAAGACCTTGGTCATTAATGGAAGAGGTGGAAATGCATACACTGTTAGAGTTCTCCAGCTGAAAGATAGGGCGTCCACTTTCCATGCTTGTGGGTGGTATGTCCTTGAGCAGATTTTCTTCAGCTGATGATTGTGGGAGGAGGCAAAAAGATCTATGTCTGGCCTTCCCCATGATTGTGTTATCTGTAGGAAAATGTCTGGGTGCAGCATCCATTCGTGTGCATCCATGATATTTCTGCTTAAGCTGTCCGCCAGTATATTGTCTTTTCCTGGCACAAACTGGGATTGCAGCTCTATATTGAGTTTCAAGGAAAGTTCCCATAGATTCACTGCCAGTCTGCAAAGAGGGTAGGAATGGGTGCCTCCTTGCTTGTTTATGTACCACATAACTGTGGTGTTGTCTGTCCTTATTAGCTGGTGGCCTTGATGCAGAAAGAGTTTGAAGGCCTCGATTGCATGTATCACTGCCAGCATTTCCTTTTGGTTTATGTGCATGCGTAGCTCCTTTTGTGATCATAGTCCTTGAATACATCTGCCCTCCATGTGTGCTCCCCAACCGTGGTCTGAAGCGTCCGTTGTAATGGTTTGGCTGGCTACTGGCTTGCTGAAGGGCAGACCCCTGTTTGACTGGCTTGCTTGAACCCACCACAGAAATTCCTTTTGGAGGCATGGAATGAGTGGGATCAAAGTTTCTAAGCTGTGACTGTGCTGAGTCCATAAACTCCTTAGGTACCATTGTAGTTTCCTCATATGCAGCCTTGCTTGTGGAATCAGAAGAATGCAAGATGCCATGTAACCCAGGGCCTGCAGGATTTTCCTTGCAGTCAGCTGAGTTTGTCTTGTCAGATTCTTGAAGTAATCCGGTAGTTGTCTTTGTTTTTCTTCTGTGAGAAAAGCCATTTGGGTGGTTGTGTCTAGATCCGCACCCAGAAAAGTTATTCTTTGGGATGGAACAAGTCTTGATTTGTGAATGTTGACTGTATATCCCAAGGCCTGCAGTAGGTGGATGGCATAATTCAAGTCCTTTACCAAAGTTTGCTGGCTGTCCGCTTGTATAAGGCAGTCGTCCAGATATGGGTATATTTGAATCCCTGAAGTCTGCCGTGTGCAATTACTGATGCCAGGCATTTCGTGAATACTCTGCGCAGTAGATAAGCCAAGGGCAATGCTGAGAATTGATAATGCTCTGAACCTGCAAGAAATCTGAGGTGTCTTCTGCAACTTTGTCTGATAGGGACATGCAGGTATGCCTCCTTGAGGTCTAGAGTCACCAGCCAAGACCCCTTGCCCAGCATGGGAAGGAGTTGCTGTAGAGTCAGCATTTTGAATTTTGGCACAATGAGATAAGTATTCAGTGCGGACAAGTCGAGAATAGGCCTCCATTGATTTTCTTTTCTTGGAACAAGGAATAGTCTGGAATAAAATCCTTGGCCTTGTTCTGAAAGAGGAACCTTTTCTATAGCTTTAATTTGCATTAAGTTGGAGATTTGTTTCAAAGCCTCTGCCCTTTGATTTGGTGGCAGGTCTGGCATGCCTTTTCTTTTGGCAATGTGTGAAAATGGAACCTGTATCCTCTGTCTATTATTTGCAGTGTCCATTTGTCTCTTGTAATACTGTGCCAATTTTCTGAGAATAAAGAAAGCTTTCCACCCAAAGGTGCTTCTAATTGAGCCCTGGTTGGCGGAGTCAAAGCAAAGTCATTGAGTCTGTCCTTGTGCAGCAGTTGTAGGTCCTGCACTACCTCTCTGGTTGGGAGGCTGCCATTGACGCCCTCTGTAGGAGCCTCTAGCTTGCCCTCTACCTCTGGCACGCCTGTTCTTGCCTCTCTGAAATCTTTCTGTGTCCGGAAAGGACCAATTCTTAGTAGGCCAATTTCTGCTGAATCTTGGTGGTTGGACTTGTAGAAAATCTTTGACTGTTTGTACAGATTTTGCCTTTT
The DNA here is from genome assembly GCF_019279795.1 of Protopterus annectens. NCBI lineage: Eukaryota > Metazoa > Chordata > Ceratodontiformes > Protopteridae > Protopterus > Protopterus annectens. The sequence continues at coordinate 1,839,809,383 of NC_056737.1, read as the reverse complement.
CCTCAAATTTCTTTGAGACCTCCTGAGCAGTGGAGCCAAATAACTTTTGCTTTTCCAGTGGAGCATCCAGAAGCTTAGCTTTAACATGGTCTGGCAGAGATTGTTCCTTCAGCCAAGCATGCCTACGTATGACTGCGCCTGTCATAGCTGACCTACATGAAGCTTCCAATGCATCATAACCACACTGTAAGAAATGGTTGCTAACCTGCTGGGAGTTATGTACCAGATCCTGAAGTGATTTGCGATCTAGGGGTTCAGGTGAAGACAGTTTCTTATGCAATTCATCTAACAAATACTCTTGGTACTGTATCATATGAAATTGACAACTTAATGCCCTCATAGAAAGAGTAGCAGAAGTATACACTTTTTTACCCCATCTCTCTAAAGCCCTGGACTCCCTTTCAGAGGGGAGTGGATTTTTAGAAGTGGCAGCTGCAACCCCTTTAGGGCCCTGGGAAATAGTTTCTGGATCAGCAGAGTGGGCCTTGTAAAGAAAAAGATGCGAGTCCGGGACCCTGTAGTACCTATCGGGTTTGACAGGGGCCGGAGGAAGAGCGTCAGGGGTTATGCTAGACTCAGAGTACACATCATCAATGACATTGAAAACAGGAGGAATAGCCAAAGGTCTATGCTGAGGTAAATGCAGAAAAGTTCTTAATCTTTTCCTGGAATCAGAGAATTCCTGGCCCTGCCATTTGAAATGCTCTCTCATAGTGTGAAGGGTCTCCCCGAAGGATAGTTCTTCAGGAGGGGAGGCCGAAGGGATTGACTCCTCTGCATCAGAATCCTCGTAGGCTGAAAAAGCCTCCTCCTGGTAGTCCGAGAGAGCAGAGCCATCAGAGGCCTCCTCTGAGGAGTGGGGATCAGAGGGCTCAACCCTGGGCCTTTTGTCTAGAGGAGGTTGAGAGCCCCTGTCCGGATGTGGTTGAGAGCCCCTAATTAAGGAAATAAGGTCCTCTGCTACAGTTAGAATCTGTGAACTGGTAGAGGGTCCCTGAGAAGTAACCCTGGGAGGCATAGGTTTAGTATGTTTAGCAGCTTTAGCCCTGGAGAATGTCTTTATGGACATGGATGCAGGAGGCCTAGCTGCACCACATGCTGGTGTAGTTTTGTCTAGAGGAATGGTGTCGGAAGTTTCCAAGACACCAGTTTCTGAAGGAAATTCGATAACAGACTCAGCAGGGGCCTCCGGGGCCGAGGTTGTCGGTAGAGCGGTTTCAGGGGTCGGAAGTACCAAGGACTCGGTTTCAGCCGAGACCGAGACACTCGCGGAAGGCCTGGCCGTGGTTTCAGCCGAAACCGCGGGCCGCGTGGGTTGGTCCTTGTCCTTCCGTTTCTTTGTTAAATGTGAAGTCGGAGTCTCCGACGGCATATTGTATGAAAAACTAGCCCCAAAAAATTCCACTGCAAACTCCGCCCGACGTCTAAGAGTGCGTCGGTTGAAGGAAGCACAGGCTGAACAGGCCGAGACGTTGTGGTCTGGGCCTAGGCAGGGGAGGCAGTAAGAGTGGAAATCCTTATGAGGTATTTGTTTCCCACAAGTTAAGCAATTATTAACTTTATCTAACATCGGCTGAGGCAAGAAAGAGTCCGCAACGGGGTACTTGGCTTTCGAAGTCTTCGGTAGCTGAATTACAGGAGCTGGCCGACCGGCACTTGCGAACTGCTTCTGCTTCGGGCACCACGCGGCAAGAAAGACTGAGGAAGATGGCGTCGGCTGACGCTTTTATACCCCAGGTGCTCTGACGTCGGGGAAAGGGCGACATCAGCTGACGCCGGACCCAGACTTTGGAATCCGGCCGACCGAAGGGCTGCCTGAGGCAGGACAACCCATATGTGATGACTGCAGATGCATCCTTGAAGGACATCTATAGAGCACATCTAATTGTCCTGAACCAGGAAGGGTAAAATGGACTGTAGCGTGACCATCCGGAACTTCGTTCTTCAGTCTGCTGAGATACAGAATGGGTTTTCAGTCCCCTGTCTTTTTTGGTACCAAAAAGAACCTTGAGTAAATTCCGGATCCTTGTTGGTTTGCTGGGACTTGCTGGATGGCCCTTTTTCTTAGCAGTTTTGAGACTTCTTGAACTGCTTGGTCCCTTAGATTGGGTGGAACGGCTGGGAAGGGACTTGTTTGACCTTAAGGGGGTGCGAACAAAGGGAATTCGGTATAACGGACTGTACCCATTTGTCTTTTGTTATGTCTTGCCAGGCTCTTGGGTACAGCGATAATCTTCCCCCACTGTCTCCAGAGGTGGGCAGCCGGGCAACCCTTCAGGGCTGCTGGAAGGACTTCTCAGAGAAGAATTCTCTGCTGCCCTGATTTTGCGGACCCCCTCTGCCACGAGGGCGGCGTCTATTATTGTTCCCTCCTCTGCCCCAGGATGGGAACTCACCACGTGTGTCCGGCAAGGCTCCCTGGGATTTTCAGAACCACATCTTTCCACTCTTCTGACCCTTGGGATATGGTCTGGAAGGAGTGGAAAAACAGACTCCTACGGCAGAGAGAGTCTTGCCTTCCTGCTCACACCTGGTAAGGGTATCCTTCATCTGTGATCCAAAGAGAGAGGAACCATCAAAAGGGGTGTTGGTGAAAGACGCTCTGAAAGGTTCTGCAAAGTTACATAGCCGCATCCAAGCGTGCCTCCTTAGGGCAACGCCTCTTCCTGCAGCTCTACTCGCACCATCGGCTGCATATGAAATGAGCCTCATGGAGGAGTTTACCACCGAATTAAGCGTCGCCAGCTGGGAGGCTGCCTTAACCTGGGCCCCCTCAGCTGATGGATCTTGGAGGGCATCTCCAAGCTCTTTAAGGAGATCCCTCTGAAGACGGGTAAAGTGGCGCAGATAATTCAGAGACCTCATGGAAAAGGTCGCTGAAGAGAACATCCGCTTCCCATATCTGTCCATTGTCCTGGACTCCTTGTTAGGGGGATGGACAGATGAAGTTTCTGCCAACTCCTTCTTTGTGGCTGCTGCTACCACCATGGCATCAACGGGGACACCTTTGGTCAAGAACTGCTTGTCCTGTGGTGGAGTAATGAATTTGGCAGGTCTTCTAGGGGTCAGTTCCACTGTGTCTGGAGCTGACCACGCCTTCCGAGCCACCACAGACATCAGTGGATCGAAAGGTGGAGACACCCAGGAGGTGGAAGGTCGGGATCCAAACGCGTCCAGTAATACAGACATCCTCGGAAGGGCTTAGGGCAGTCCAGTTCCCCCTCTGCCTAAGCATCTCAAGGATGTCTGAAAAGGAGACATCTTCAGAGGGGAATCGTGGGGACCCTTCTGACTCCTCTAAGTCGGTATCTGATGTGACAGACTTGGGGGAGTCAACATGCTTCCTCTTGCATTTCCTCTTGCGAGGTGGCTCCTCTGAATGATCAGGGGAGCCCTCGGAAGAGGAGGATACACACAAAGGGGTGTCCTGGAGCGCTGGATCCCCACGCTTGGGGTCTGGAAGAGGGGCAGAGGCTGACGCAGACACCCTAGGTGGACGAGCCGATGGGGTCGATCGTGGGACTGACTCTGGGGCCAGTACACTCATCACCTCGAAGGCGTCCCTGCCTGGATGCAGAGAGGGCTCTGGTTCCGAAGAAACCAGAACCCCTCTCCACACCGAGGGGGACAGCTCCGAGGCAGATGTGGGAGCTGAGCTCACCTGAGTCGAAGCCCAGAGGGGGAGAGCTGGGTCGGACAAGGGTCTGATGCCACTCGCCCCCTCGCAGCTGAAGAGGGAGTCTCGGCGCCCAGATCCCTCTAGGGATGGTACCATGGAAGGGATCGGAGCAGATGACAGAACCGAAGGAGAAGGTATTGGAGCCGATGGTTCCACGACTCGAACCCCAACGAACTCTGTCTCCGAGCTCAAAGGATGAGTCGGAGGAATATCTACAGACATGGATGGAGCCGACACCTGATGAGGGGGGCTGGACAACATTTTGGCTAGGGCCTGTGATTTTAGCAGCCTACTGACCACTCTTTCCAAGTCATGGTCCGAAAGTCTTGAGGACCGAGAAGAGTGGGATGAGCGATGACTACGCTCCGAATGGAGCAGAGGTGATCTTGGAGCCGAACGTATTGAGTACAGAGAAGGAGACCTGGATCTTTTTCGACTCTCAGATTGCTCCGAGGAATGTGTCGCAGCCGACTGGGAGGGAGGAACATCGGTTCTAGCCGGAGCCGAGATGGATGGTATGGCTTCACTCAACAATGGCTCCGAACTGGGAGCCGAAGGTTTAGGTGGCCTGGAAGATTTCACGGGCTGAGCCTTCGCCGGTGAATCTTGGGGTAATTTGTTTTTGCGCTCCTGCAGGACTCTTGGACTGAAAGCATGGCAAATTGAGCAAGAGTCCTGCAGGTGCACGGCGCCCAGACAATAAACACAAGAAGTGTGACCATCTGTCAGAAACATCTTCTGACAGCATGAGTCACACTTCTTGAATCCGGATGGCTTAGGATCCTTGGACATCCTGGAGGAAAACCAAGGAACAAGAAAACACACAGAAAGGTTAAAGTAACTAACCACTAAAAATTACAGACTACAGTTACCACAACCAAAAAACTACAAGCAGTACTACAAACAAACTATAGTTAACTATCACTAAACACTAACAGTGATACTAAGGGGAAAAAAAAAAAAATAAATATATATATATATATATATATATATATATATATATATATTTTTTTGTTGTTGTTAAGAAGGAGATCGAGAGAAAAGGTTATCCTCTAACTTAAACGGAAAACCTTTCTGAGGTAAGGAAAGGGAGAGAAGGGGTAGGGGAAACTCTCTAATTTAAACGAGTTTCTGAGGAGAAGTAATAAGGATTTAGGAGAAACTAACTACAATACAACAGTTTTATTTAATGACTTAATTCTACACTACAAACTGACAGTTTTATGACAAGAAAAAAACAATAATAATAAAGTTTTATACGACCTGAGCCACTAGAACAATCTAGCAGCAGAAGCGGGAAACGAGATCTGGGTATCTAGCGCCAGGCATCATGGGATATAGGGGGTCTCGAGCCAGTAAGCAGCTCTCGAGCTTTTGATGATGGCCGAGTCGAACCCGACCAGCAAGAATGAAGGCGAGACAGACAACTTAACATCAAAGTGTTATTGGTACACATGTTAAATTCACATCCCTTCCCCCATCAGTGTGACATTCGAGCTGGTCCTGCCCTACTTAGTAGCTGTCATAATAATTTATAACCCTTATGTACTTTAAATAAAATTATATAATGATATGGTACCTCTTATTTAACCAAATTATTAAGTAGATTATTAAATCTGTGATTTTATCCAAGACAATATACTACACTGCTGGACATATATCAACCTCAGTTAATTTGGCAATCAAAAATATATATAAATATATACATATACATTTTGCATGTAAAAATCAATTTCGATTTTCATAACAGAAATTGATTTTTACATGCAAAATGTATATGTATAGATTTATATATATTTTTTGATTGCCAAATGAACTGAGGTTGATATATTTCTGGCCATGTAGTATATTGTCTTGGATAAAATCACAGACTTAATAATCTACTTAATAATTTGATTAAATAAGAGGTACCACATCATTATATAATTTTATTTAAAGTACATAAGGGTTATATACTATTATGACACCTACTACGTAGGGCAGGACCAGCTCGAATGTCACACCGATGGGGGAAGGGATGTGAATTTAACATGTATACCAATAACACTTTGTTTTACAGCAAAATAAACCACTCCCATGCCTGATAAAAAGTATATATATATTTAGAAAGCTTGTGAGGAAATTATTACTCTATTTTTGTTTTACTTGTATTGCTTGTCGGTGTACTTAATAAAGGATTTTCAACTGGAAACAGACTGCTTGCCTTGCTTGGACTACTTTCGAATACTTAGTAATGCTGTACAATTACATATTTTCTATTATTACTTTTTGTTTTGACTTAAGACGAGTTTACGTTCACTACTTCTACTACTACTGTCTGATCTGATTAATATACAGTGATTAACTAGAAATATATGGACTGAAAACCTTTCACACAGAGAAGTTTCTTACACTGTTTTGTAAATGAAGAATATGCTAACCCAACATGGAGTATATCACACAAATGAGACAGAACCAGAGGAACCTCCACAGACATGGGATCCTGATGGAAAGAAAGGTACCAGACAGAAAAGCTTTTCCATTTGGAAATATATGACTTCCTGGTAGTGGATTTCCTAGCCTCCTGCAGAACCCAAAGCACATCCTCAAAAAAGAGGTGTGTGAAAGGGATCCAAACCCTATCATCCACAGTGTTAGCTGAAGACTGGACAAGTAGGGATGGATAGGAGACCCCTTGTCTTGTATGTGAAGATCTATCTGGTGAGGTAACTTGTAGTGATTGCTCCTGGAGAAGTGAGAAAGAAGGGGGAACCAATGCTGTTTGGGTCAAAAGAGTCACTAGCAAGATATTAGGAGAGTTCTGCCTAATCTTATGCAAGACTTGTGGTAAAGGAAAGGGGGATGCTTACAGAAACATCTCCCTCCAAGGAAAACACAGAGTCGACTTTCCAAGCCAGAGGACTTGGGACTCTGGAACACAATAGAAAGAGCTGTCTGTTCAGAGTGGATGCAAAAAGATCTGCCTGAGGAATACCCCACCAATGGACAACATCCAGAAACACATCCCTGTGTTTGTGCTGTACCTCCTCAAAGAGTCTGCCACTATATTGTGCTCCAAGAAATGTAAACTGCCTGAAGAGTCGCTTAATGTCGGGTGGCTAGATCCCAGACCTGAAGAACTAGTCTACAAAGAAGACAGGACCTTGTACCCCCTTGCCTGTTGCATATCACATTACTGTGGTATTGTCTGTGAAACTTTTGAGGGGCTCAGGATGAAAGAGGAAATGAAAAGCCTGAAGAGCTAGAAGCAGAGCCCTCATCTCCTTTATACTAATGTGGTCTGACCTCTGAAGAAGAAAACAAATACCCTGAACCTTGAGAGAGCCGAAGGAGGCCCTCCATCCCCTCTCTGAGGCATTTGTAAAGAGCTCTTGAGTCGGGATTGAAGCTTGAAAAAGAAGCACCGGGTTGAGAGAAAGTTGATGAATCCACTACTGAAGCTTGAGCTTGAGAAAGAAGGAAGGGTACCGGGAAGTCCAGGGAGTGACTCTGGAATCATAGATTAACTTACTAAGCTGGGCATTAATCCCTACGTCACTCGATGGGTTGCCAACTGGCTTACTGACAGAACCCACAATGTAAAAGTAGCTGACTCCAAATCCAGCTCCAGACAAGTGGAGTACCTCAGGGTTCGGTCCTGGGGCCTCTCTTGTTTGGCATCTACTTCTCTGAAGTACAGGCCAACACTAAGAGACTCTGGCTAACAAAGTTTGCAGATGACTGCAAACTGGGAGCCATTACTGAATCCCCAAATTATGTGGATACGCTACAAAAGGGCCTTACAGAAACAGATGCTTGGTGCCAGAGCCATGGGCTCAAGCTCAATGCCAAGAAATGTATAGTTATCCCCTTTGGGAAAAAATATGTGCCCGTGAATTATCACATAGGTGGCAGTACACTAAACACCGAAAGTGTGCTAAGAGACTTAGGGACACAGGTGGACAGTGGTCTCACCTTCAATAACCACATCGCCACAACAGTCAGGAAATCCTTCTATGTGGCACACCTCATCACTAAGGCCTTTTCATCCAGGAAAAAAAGGCGGTCATTATCTCACTGTACTCATCCCTCATTAGACCCATTATAGAATACAACGCCCCATTTGATATGTACCTCTCAAGACATCTGCAACAACTGGAAAGACCGCAGACATATCTCACTAAAAGAATCACAGGCCTAAAGCAGATGCCCTATGCTAACCACCTTAGAAAACTCCAGCTATACTCCGTCGCATATCGTCTACTCCGAGGCGATCTCTGTTTAATATACAAGGCCATGTCAAACCCAGAGCTGTTGAACATGCTACACTTAAAGAAATCCCAATCCCTCAGAGCCACACGCTCCAGGGATCTAAATCTTGTCATCACAATAAACAAAACATGCTGGAGGGATAGGTTCCTGACCCAGAGACTCCCCAGACTCTGGAATAGACTGCCCATACATGTCAAGCAGAGCACCTCTTTGGCCCTCTTCAAAAGAAACGTTGATGATTGGATGGGAGAAAGGAAATTCACCCCGGGGATCACGTCAGTCGCCCTGCTAGACAGGGGTCCAGGGAAGTAAATAGTGTGGGAAGAAATAGCCAGGGAATTGTTATGGCTAGGCTTGTATAGGCCCTAGGGCTGATAGCCTAGCACCAACCTATGAACCTATGTGAAGCCACACTAACATAAGGTACCACTGAAGCTTTCTCATGTACAGCCTGGCCAGAGGGAACATGGGAATGGTGTAAGTCATGAATTTGAGGACCTGGAGAAATTTTCTGGCCATGACTGTAGCCAGAGTAAGAAGAGACTGGAAAAAGATAGTGAAAGACAGGGTCTTGGGTGCAGGCAGAGGTGCCAACATGGGGATGACCTGAAGCCTGCAGAGGAAAATATGATCCTGAGACTGTGCCAGAGCTGATTTCTGGAAGTTTACGGTAAACCCCAGACTCTAACAGGGGAACGGTAAACTTGAGATCCTGAAGCAGAGCATCAGGGGAATATGTCTGAATGAGCAGATCATCCAGGTAGGGAAAAATCTGAACTCTACTCATAGTACAAAAGGCAATGACAGGAAGGAGGCATCTGGTGAATACCCATGGTGTGGTAGAGAGGCGAAAATGCAAAGCAGAGAACTGAAAATGCAAGGAAGAAACAGAAATTAGAAGTTATGTACTTACTGTAACTTGGCATCTGTGTTGTTCATTTTTATTCTTCCTCATAAATGGACTTGGCTGCATCAACAAGACTTTGGATCCGAATCTTGAGCATCTCCCCTTCCTCTACATATAATGCTCTATTCTATCCCCAAACTCCTCAGATCGAGTTTGCTACCTTATTTTTATTGTGTTGCAGAGTAAGAACAGACATAAGGAAAGACTGAGGCTCAGATCAGGAACATAATGGTTCCAATGTCATCCAAAGATCCTTCTAGGAGTGACAGAGCCTGGGGATGGCTGGGAGGGAAGATGAGGAAGAATGTAAATGGGCAACATAGATGCCAAGTTACGGTAAATACATAGCTTCTAAATCTGATGTTGTCCTTTTCATTCTTCCTCACGAATTGGGTCACAGTCCCTAACTATGTAACTCATGGGAGGCCCTCAGGGAAGGGCATGCCGGTGCACTATTGAACTAAAGGAAGCTCGGCTTCTGGAAACGATGTCTAATTTGTAATGCAAAACAAAGGTAAGAGTTTTAGGCCAGTTGCAGTGCAGATGTCAGGGGAAGATCTTGAGGAAAAATCATATGAAGTAGCTATAGAGCTAGTGTAGTGAGCTCTAGGATGATGAGGTAACTCCAAACCTTTTTGAGAATAAATCAGCAAAATACATCAGCAATCCATTTGGCTAGAGCAACTTTGGAAAGTGTTTGACCCAAGCGATTAGGGGAAAAGAACACAAACAGCTGAAGAGACTTCCTGTACAGTTTTGTTCTGTGCAGATAAAAACTTAATTGCCTGTGAACACAGAGCAGGTGCAGTATATATTCACCTTTATTAGTAAAATTTGGAAAGATAACCGGTAACTGAATGGACTGGTTAATGTTAGTCTCAGTAGCCACTTTAGGCAGAAAGGAAGGATTGGTTCAAAGAGACACACTATCCTTATGGAAGATGATGCAAGAAGGCTTGAGCGATAAGGCCTGGAGCTCAGAAATTATTTTTGTTGAAGTGATAGCTATTAAAAATATCATCTTCCAAGAAAAAAACTTCATATCATATTTGTTCACCAGTTCAAAAGACTTTTGAGTTAAACCTTGAAGAACCACCGTCAGATCCCAAGGAGGACAGGGATCTTTTATTGGAGTCAAAGGAGGAAGACTTCCTTCATGAAAGCTTTACACAACCTGGAAGAGTCCACAGAAAAAGATGCAATTCCCACTTGAAAGATATAGCTGCCAACTGAAGTTTAACAGTAGAAAAACTAGCCCCTTCTTTAAAAATTGCAGTTTGAAATAGGAGGATGGCTGAAGTAGGGGGCTGAAAAGGGGTCAATATTTTGATTGGGAGTCCAAATAGAAAATCTCTTCTATTTGCGTCTGTAACCTTTCTTGTTGGATGCTTTCTGAGTGGCTAAGATAATGTCACGGACTGGGGAAGCGAACCTGGACCATCTATCACTGAAGTGGAGAAACCATGTGGTCAGTATGAGGGTGTGGAGATTGGGAATTGTTAAATTCCTGATGGGTGAGATAGGAGATCCTGAATGGGTTTCAGTATCCATGGCAGATATATCAAGTGAGACAAGAGGAAGGGAAGTGGAACCAAATCTATCAAGGCCAGAAGGGGGCAATGAAGATGACTGAGCTCTTCATCCTGCTTGCTTCCTGTAGGAACTTCAGGATCAGGGGAAGAGGGGGACAGAAACAGAAGAGAAGCAGGGGCCAATCGTGAAACAGACCATCCCTTGGTGATTCCCCAGAGGGGGGGATCAGAGCAAAGTACTTGCTGCACTTTGTTGTTGATGGGAGAGGCAAATAGGTCACAGCAAGGCTGGCCCCAGCAGCTGAAGATCATATTCGCTACTGTTTGAGGGACAACTCATGAGGAATCAGAATGGACCTGCTGAGTCTGTCTGCCAGTGTGTTGGTTTTCCCCAGTATGTGCATTGCAGTAAGAAAGCAGTCCGAAGAGATCACCCATTCCCAGACCCTCATGGCCCGTCTGCACAATGGACAGGAATAGGTTCCTCCTTGTTTATTGATGTACCAGACTACTGACACATCTATATGGACTGCAATCATTTCTAGAGAAAGAACATCCTGAAAGTCTTGCAACATTAAGAGGACTGCTCTCATCTCTAAGACACTGATATGCAACTTAGTCCCCCAAGGAACCATATGGCTTGGACCATCTTTCCCAAAAAATGTCCCCCACCCCAGCTGTAAAGTGTCCATGGTCACTGTGGCTATGGAGAGAGAAAGAGAGAACAGTCTGCCCAGAAAGTTGTCTGACTGGGTTTACCAGCTAACATGACTTTTGCAAGCTGGAATGAGTTTTATGGGAAACGATAGAGGCTGGTAAAGACTGGACCACTGAACCACCACTGTCCACTGAAGGATTTGCATAAAGAATCTTGAAGGATTTGCATAAAGAATCTTGCCAGAGGCACTAGAAGAATGGCAGCTGACACTGACCTAAGAGCTTGTAACACTAGTTTTGCTAGAGGTGACAGACGAGACAGTACATCCCACACCTGATTTCTCAATGATGTGATGCGATAAACAGGTAATGATGCCACTAGAGTCTTTGTATCCAGTTGAGTTCCTACAAATTCCAGGTTCTGTACAGGAGTCGGCTTCAATTTTACAAGGTTGACTGCAATGCCTAGGGAGCTGGAGATGTGAAGCAAGTAATCCCTGGCTTGTAGAAGTTGATGCCTGGCTGGGCAGAGAGGAGCCAATTATCGAGACAGGGAATCACCTCGAATCCTTGGAGTTTAAAGTGAGCTGCCACAACTGCCATTCATTTGAACACCCTGGGGACTGTGGTGAGTCCAAAGAGTAGTGCTCTAAATTGGTAGTGACTGGCTCCCAAACGAAAACACATGCATCTCCTGGAGTGCCTGTCTTTATTCATCCTGGAGATCTACAGAGCACATCCAATTGTCCTTGTGCAGAAGAGGCAGGATGGACTGAACCGTAACCATTCGGAAATTCAACTTCTTTATGTACTGATTCACACTGCTTAGATCCAGGATTAGGTCTCAGGTCCCCCTGTCTTCTTTGGCACTAAAAAGAAGCGGGATCAAGTTCCGAATCCTATTTGTTCGGTGGTACCTCCTGGATGACTCTTTTGTAGCAGCTTCTGAACCTCTTGAGCTGCATACTCCCTTTGACTGGGTGGAACTTTCTTTACTGCGACAGGAGGTGGAAGGGAAAAGGGAATATAGTAACATCTGGATATTATACTTGGCACCCATGCAATGTTTTTGTGATTTGTCAAGGTATCCAGGTGCAGGGAAACAAGACTCCAGAC